>NW_026510934.1:0-42500 GCF_027579735.1 Bombina bombina
CTCTGAGGCTGCGGACATTAATCCGTCCGATCGCATACGATTGGATTGAATGACACCCCCTGCTAGCGGCCGATTGGCCACAAATCGGCAGGGGGCGGCATTGCACAAGCAGTTCACAGAACTGCTTGTGCAATGATAAATTCCGTCAGCGTATGTTGTCGGCATTCAGTGATGTCTGGCGGACATGATACGCTACATTGTATCATGTCCACCAGACATTGATAAATCAGCCCCAATGACAAAAGGTATATACCAATGAGCAGCTATCTCCCAGTAAACCATTGACGCTCCTGACCCTACTTAGGTATGCTTTTCAAACAAAGGATACCAAGAGAATGAATACAATTTGATAATAAAAGTAAACTGGAAAGTTGTTTAAAATTGCATGTTCTATCTGAATCATGAAATTTTAATTGGGACTTTGCTTTCCCTTATTTGGAGCCACATCTATATTGTAACCGTTAACTTCTCGCTGTGCGCCAATAGGAAGGATTAAAAAACTCTTTAAAAATGTCACAGAATTAAACAGTCCTAACACTAACTAAAGCACAAAACAGTTCAAGAGAAATAAAAGAAAAACTGCTTTAAATAGTAAAAAAGAATTGCAAGACAAGAATCCTGCATGCTGGGCCTAAGTGTAGGGGAAAATCCACTTCATGCAAACTCTAGATGTTAATAGAAGGAACACCCACTAATGAATAGGTGAAGAGATGCTTAAAGGGATATGAAATCCAAAAAAATGTCTTTCATGGTTGCTTCCTTCTCTTGGTATCCTTTGTTGAAGGAGCAGCAATGAACTACTAGAAGCTAGCTGAACACTGGGTGATCCAGTATCATGAGGTATATATGTGCAGCATCCAATCAAATTCAGCAGCTCTTAAACCTACCTAGGTATCTTTTTCAACAAATGATACTAAGAGAACAAAACAAACTATATAATAAAAGTAAAGTAAAGTTGTTTAAAATCACATGCTCTATCTGAATCCTGAAAAAACAAAATTTGGGTTTCATGTCTCTGTAATTTCGAACATGATCTTGCTGTTAGAACAAGACCACTTAGCACTTGTATGTGTCTATGGGGCATATGTATCAAGCTCCGAATGGAGCTTGATGCCCCGTGTTTCTGGCGAGCCTACATTGGCACCCCCTGCTGGCGGGCCCATTGGATGCGAGTCTGCAGGGGGCGGCGTTGCACCAGCAGCTCTTGTGAGCTGCTGGTGCAATGCTGAATACGGCGAGCGTATTGCTTGCCGTATTCAGCGAGGTCTGTCGGACCTGATCCGCACTGTCGAATCAGGTCCGACAGACCTTGATAACTTGGGGCCTATATATCTAGGCCAAAAATTAAAATAAATATTACAGGGTACACCAACATTAGTGATGCACCTCCTTTTTATGTTTACAGAGTGACTGTGCACACTGTGTGGCATTATTGTTTATTGGGGAGTTTATTCGAAAAAGGACCACAAGTATCTTTGTATCTTTCAACCACTCAACAGATGAAAAACATAATTTATGCTTACCTGGTAAATTCATTTATTTCATGGTGGTGAGAGTCCACAATCCATTACTCCTGGGAATTACTCTTCCCTAACACTAGGAGGAGGCAAAGATTCACAAACCCCAAGAGCTCTACAAAACCCATCCCATCTCACACATACCCCAGTTTAACGTATAGCTACGGAAAATGAGGTAGGAAAAGAAACAAGAGCATTAAATAAAAGGAGCAGTGAAAAAAGATGTGCTTAATAAAAAAAAACAATAAAAAACACAGGGTGGGGTCTCTTGGACTTTCACCAACATGAAAGAAATTAATTTATCTGGTAAGCATAAGTTATATTTTCTTTTATACAGGTGGTGAGAATCCACAATTCATTACTTATACCAAAGCTGTGGAGTCCACGAGTAAGGAGACACAAAGGGTGGGATTTAATTTTTTACACTAAAAAAAATAAACCCCCAACACCACAAGGACCCAAAAGGGGCATTTTTAAAAATAGATGTAATGCACTTAAAATGTAATCAACTGGCATTAATAAATGAAGCTGAGACAACTGCCTGAAGGACTTTCCTACCAAAGGCTGCCTCAGAAGAAGCAAAAACATAAAAATGGTAGAATTTAGTGAAAGTATGCAAAGTAGACCAAGTAGCTGCCTTGCAAATTCCCCCCCCCCCCCCAAAAGAAGCTTAATAAAACTTACAGGTCTAAGGCAAGCTAAGCCAAAAAACAAAAATAAAGCAGGTGACAAGTAGACTCCACACCCGAAGCCAGGATAGCGCTCAGCACAGGAGGATGCGCATTAAGAACTAAACTGTTAAAAAGGAGATTAGATAATCAAAACTCGATGTGCGAATACTAGAGGCATATGTGCGCCATCCTGGCACAAGCTGACACAAAAGCCAAAGCGCAGGAAAATTGAATACCCTAAGCGTGAGAAAAAACCCTGATGTTCTCAATCCCGATGGCTCAAGTGTACTATCCCAACGTGCGCAGACCTGGAGGCCGACATGCAGTAAAACATGCAAACTAAACTCTGTGTGCCATAAATCCAACTCGCACAAAAACTTTAAAGGGGAATAAAAATAAATATAAGGATTTTGTCCCAAGGCTATATATATCAAATAAATACATAATTATAAATGCCCAAACCAGGTTACAGTGCCATAGAAATAAAAAACATAATTTATGTAAGAACGTACCTGATAAATTTATTTCTTTGATATTGGCAAGAGTCCATGAGCTAGTGACGTATGGGACATACAATCCTACCAGGAGGTGCAAAGTTTCCCAAACCTCAAAATGCCTATAAATACACCCCTCACCACACCCACGATTCACAATTTAACGAATAGCCAAGTAGAGAGGAAATGGAAATGGAAATGGAAATATAATTGTGCTTTAATACAAAAAAATCATAACCACCAGAAAAAGGGTGGGCCTCATGGACTCTTGCCAATATGAAAGAAATTAATTTATCAGGTAAGTTCTTACATAAATTATGTGTTCTTTCATGTAATTGGCAAGAGTCCATGAGCTAGTGACGTATGGGATATTAATACCCAAGATGTGGAACTCCATAGAAGAGTCACTAGAGAGGGAGGGATACAAATAAAAACAGCCATTTTCCGCTGAAAAAATTAAATCCACATCCAAAAAAATAAGTTTTTCTCATAATTGAAAAGAAAAAACTTAAAACATAAGCAGAATCAAACTGCAACAGCTGCCTGAAGAATCTTTCTACCAAAATCTGCTTCCGAAGGGGCAAATACATAAAAACGGTAGAATTTAGTAAATGTATGCAAAGAAAACCAAGTTGCTGCTTTGCAAATCTGATCAACCGAAGCTTCATTCTTAAAAGCCCACGAAGTGGAAACTGATCTAGTAGAATGAGCTGTGATTCTCTGAGGCGGGGCCTGACCCGACTCCAAATAAGCCTGATGAATCAAAAACTTTGACCAGGATGCCAAGGAAATGGCAGAAACTTTCTGACCTTTCCTAGGACCAGAAAAGACAATAAATAGACTATAAGTCTTCCTGAAATCCTTAGTAGCTTCAACATAATATTTTAAAGCTCTTACAACATCCAGAGAATTTAAGGATCTCTCCAAAGAATTCTTAGGATTAGGACACAAAGAGGGAACAACAATTTCCCTATTAATGTTGTTAGAATTCACAACTTTAGGTAAAAATTTAAATGAAGTCCGCAAAACTGCCTTATCCTGATGGAAAATCAGAAAAGGAGACACAAGAAAGAGCAGATAATTCGGAAACTCTTCTAGCAGAAGAGATAGCCAAAAGGAACAACACTTTCCAAGAAAGTAGTTTAATATACAAAGAATGCATAGGTTCAAAAGAGGGAGCCTGTAAAGTCTTCAAAACCAAATTAAGACTCCAAGGAGGAGAGATTGATTTAATGACAGGCTTGATACGGACCAAAGCCTGAACAAAATAGAGAATATCAGGAAGCTTAGCAATCTTTCTGTGAAATAAAACAGAAAGAGCAGAGATTTGTCCCTTCAAGGAACTTGCAGACAAACCTTTATCCAAACCATCCCGAAGGAACTGTAAAATTCTAGGTATTCTAAAAGAATGCCAGGAGAATTTATGAGAAGAACACCATGAATATAAGTGTCACGGATACCAGACGGCTAAGGCTACCCCCCACCCCCCTACAACCTCACCCCTGTTGTTTCTCAGTGGTTTTGGGCTCCTCAGAGCAACCACAATATGTGGAAGCATTTGGTTGCATGGTTTTGTGTTCCCAACTTGTTTAGAAAAGAGCTGGTCTATGACCTGGAAAACCCTCCTAGGCTGGCTGGGCTCCTGGAACTCTCGGTTGGCCACCTCACAACAGACACCATGTGCCCCAGAGCTCCGCTCTTTTCGGTATTAGTAGCCCCTAGGGAGGACAAGAGGTGGGAGAATTACCGCAGGGGAGCTGCTTTGGGAACCGGGGGTTTTGGACACCCATACCCCATAACTTCAACGGGCTGTATCTCCGGTCCCCAATAACGAATCACAACGCTTTTTGGACTGCAGCATATGGGGACCGAGAGCTTTCAAATGACAGCCTGAAAGTGCTGCCGCTCCCCCGGGATCACCCCAAAACCGTCACCACTGTGTCCTGGGATTCTGTGAGACTATGGTTGCTATGGAGGAGCCGGTCAGTCTGGAGGGGCGGGAATGACGGGAAAATTGTGGCATTGTCTCCCTATTTTATCAAGATGAGCTGTGTGTATAAAAGGAGTGTATGTTGTACAATAAAATCAGTTCTTGTTTCACCTGAATGCTAGTGTGTCTAGTTATTTGGGTGGGCTCCTGCTAGAATCACTTTCCTGAGCTACATAGCAGCCTGTTCCAGGCAGAGGAAGGACACTCAGGCAGAGCTACCTAGTCTGGGTAGCTGGAGTCTGCCACAGGGTGGGACCCTGAGTACTGGTGCTGTCGGGCATCAGGGGTGGCTACCGGCTGTGGTCACTTGCCAGCTACGGAGCTGCAGTCTGCAGGAAGGAAGCAGAACCTGTTTGGCGGAGCTACCGAATCCCTTTCTGAGAGAGGAGACAGTTGGTCTCTTTCCCCAGTGGCAGCACAGTTTCCCATGGAGCGGAGGACTCTCCCCTCAGAAGCTTGGCAGGGTCTCTACCCTTTTCTTGTCCTGGAGTATTTCTCACTGAGGGCAGGCGTTGCATTGGACAAGGAGGATAAAAGTGTATACAGTTGGTGCCACATGTTTGGGCACCTGAGCTTTACCTGCCCCACAAAGGAGCAACCTCCCACTCCGGTCTGGGGTGGGAATACAGCTGGGAAACCGGCACTAGCTTTGTTTGTGGGTGGGTCAGCCGGTACTAAACAGAGAGAGGCAGTGTGGCCATAGAACTTAAGGACACTGGAACTTGTGGGACAGCAATTGTTTTGGAGCCGGCCTTAGAAAACTTGTTTGGGACGTTGCCTTATGTGACTATCCCTGCGCCCCATTAAGGGTCTAGTCGGGTCTGCCGAACTGGAGGGGGGGAGATGTCATGGATACCAGATGGCTAAGGCTACCCCCCACCCCCCTACAACCTCACCCCTGTTGTTTCTCAGTGGTTTTGGGCTCCTCAGAGCAACCACAATCTCTGGAAGCTTTTGGTTGAATGGTTTTGTCTTCCAAACTTGTTTAGAAAAGAGCTGGTCTATGACCTGGAAAACCCTCCTAGGCTGGCTGGGCTCCTGGAACTCCTGGTCGGCCACAGGACAGCAGAACACCCGCTAACTTTACCCCTGGTTGCTCCAGCAACCATGTGCCCCAGAGCTCCGCTCTTTTGGGGATTAGTAGCCCCAAAACCATCACCACTGTGTCCTGGGAATCTGTGAGACTATGGTTGCTTTGAAGGCGCCGGTCAGTCTGGAGGGGCGGGAATGGTGGGAAAACTATGGCATTGTCTCCCTGTTTTATCAAGATGAGCTGTGTGTATAAAAGCAGTGTATGTTGTACAATAAAATCAGTTCTTGTTTCACCTGAATGCTAGTCTGTGTAGTTATTTGGGTGGGTTCCTGCTAGAATCACTTTCCTGAGCTACATAGCAGCCTGTTCCAGGCAGAGGAAGGACAGTCAGGCAGAGCTACCTAGTCTGGGTAGCTGGAGTCTGCCACAGGGTGGGACCCTGAGTACTGGTGCTGTCGGGCATCAGGGGTGGCTACCGGCTGTGGTCACTTGCCAGCTACATAGCTGCAGTCGGCAGGGAGGAAGCAGAACCCATTTGGTGGAGCTACCCAGTTGGGGTGAAGAGCCCTGAAAATAGCACAGAGTTCTAAAATATTGATTGGTAACTTTGCCTCTTGAGGTTTCCAAACCCCTTGTGCTGTCAGAAATCCCCAGACAGCTCCCCAACCTGAAAGACTTGCATCTGTTGTGATTACAGTCCAGGTTGGATGAACAAAAGAGGCCCCTGGAACTATACAATGGTGGTTCGAGAGAGTCGAACATTGGGATTTAAGGATATTAACTGTGATATCTTTGTATAATCCCTGCACCATTGTTTCAGCACCCAAAGCTGGAGAGGTCTCATATGAAAATGAGCAAAGGGGATCGCGTCCGATGCTGCAGTCATGAGACCTAAAACTTCCATGCACATAGCCACTGAAGGGAATAATTGAGACTGAAGGTTCCGACAAGCTGAAACCAATTTTATTCATCTCTTGACAGAGTCATGGACACTGAATCTATCTGGAAACCTAAAAAGGTGACCCTTGTCTGAGGAATCAAGGAACTTTTTGGTAAATTGATCCTCTAACCATGTCTTTGAAGAAACAGCACTAGTTGATTTGTGTGAGATTCGGCAGAATGTAAAGATTGAGCTAGTACCAAGATATCATTCAAATAAGGAAACACCACAATACCCTGTTCTCTGATTACAGAGAGTAGGGCACCGAGAACCTTTGAAAAAATTATTGGAGCTGTCGCTAGGCCAAATGGAAGAGCGACAAATTGGTAATGCTTGTCTAGAAAAGAGAATCTCAGAAACCGATAGTGATCTGGATGAATCGGAATATGAAGATATGCATCCTGTAAGTCTATTGTGGACATATAATGACTTTGCTGAACAAAAGGCAGAATAGTCCTTATAGTCACCATTTTGAAAGTTGTCACTCTTACAAAACGATTCAAAATTTTCAGAACCAGAACTGGCCTGAATTAATTTTCTTTCTTTGGGACAATTAATAGATTTGAATAAAACCCCAGACCCTGTTCCTGAAACGGAACTGGTATGATTACCCCTGAAAGCTCTAGATCTGAAACACACTTCAGAAAAGCCTGAGCCTTTACTGGATTTGCTGGAACGCGTGAGAGAAAAAATCTTATCACAGGAGGTCTTACTCTGAATCCTATTCGATACCCTTGAGAGACAATACTCTGAATACAATGATTTTGGACAGAATCTGCCCAAATGTTTTGGAAAAAATTTAATCTGCCCCCCACCAGCTGAGCTGGAATGAGGGCCGCACCATGCAGACTTGGGGGCTGTTTTTGGTTTCTTAAAATGCTTGGATTTATTCCAACTTGAAGAAGGTTTCCAACTGGAACCAGATTCTTTGGGGGAAGGATTTGGTTTCTGTTCCTTATTATGTCGAAAAGAATGAAAACAATTAGAAGCTTTAGATTTACCCTTAGATCTTTTATCCTGAGGTAAAAAAACTCCCTTACCCCAGTGACAGTTGAAATAATTGAATCCAACTGAGAACCAAATAAATTGTTACCTTGGAAAGAAAGAGATAGTAATCTAGACTTAGATACCATGTCAGCATTCCAATACTTGAGCCACAAAGCTCTTCTACCTAAAATAGCTAAAGACATAGATTTAACATCAATTTTGATGATATCAAAAATAGCATCACAGATAAAATGATTAGCATGTTGAAGCAAGGGAACAATGCTAGACAAATCAGGATCTGTTTCCTGTTGCGCTAAGCTTTCCAACCAGAAAGTTGATGCAGCTGCAACATCAGACATAGAAATGGCAGGCCTGAGAAGATAGCCAGAATATAAATAAGCTTTCCTTAGATAAGATTCAAGTTTCCTATCTAAAGGATCCTTAAAGGAAGTACTATCTTCCATAGGGATAGTAGTACATTTGGCAAGAGTAGAATTTTTTCCCAAAACTCCAATATGACTGCTGGCAAAGGATACAACTTTTTAAACCTAGAAGAAGGACCAGGCCTAGGTACCAGACCTATTCCATTCCTTTGAAATCATATCAGAAATAGCATCAGGAACTGGAAAAACCTCTGAAGTAACCACAGGAGGTTTATAAACAGAATTTAAACGTTTACTAGTATTAGTATCAAGAGGACTAGTTTCCTCAATATCCAAACACCTCTTTTAACAAGGAACGAATATACTCCATCTTAAAGAGATAAGTAGATTTGTCAGTGTCAATATCTGAGGTAGGATCTCCTGAATCAGATAGATCCTCATCAGAGGAGGATAATTCAGTAAATTGTCGGTCATTTGAAATTTCATCAACTTGAGAAGTTTTAAAAGACCTTTTACGTTTATTAGAAGGCGGAATAGCAGACAAAGCCTTCTGAATCGCATCAGCAATAAAATCTTTTATATTCACAGGGATATTATGTACATTAGATGTTGAAGGAACAACAGGCATTGTACTAGTACTGATGGATACATTCTCTGCATGTAAAAGCTTATCATGACAACTGTTACATACTACAGCTGCTAACTTACAACAGATACACTTATCTTTGGTAAAACTGTTATCAGGCAGCAGGGATCCAACAGTGGTTTCTGAGACAGGATCAGATTGAGACATCTTGCAAATGTAAGAGAAAAACAACATATAAAGCAAAATTATCAATTTCCTTATATGGCAGTTTCAGGAATGGAAAAAAAATGCAAAGAGCATAGCCCTCTGAGCATAGAAAAAGGCAAGAGGCATATTGGAAGTGGGGTTTAAACAATTAAATTATTTGGCGCCAAGTATGACGTGCAATGCAAAATGATTGTTTTGGCGCTAATAACATCCGGAAATGAAGCAACTCGCGTCATGGCAGACAAAACCTTGTGCAAGGAGACCTGGCGTCAACTAAGACGCCGGAAATGACGAATTTGCGTCACCGAACGTACTTTCTCGCCAAAAAAAAGCTTGCGCCAAGAATGACGCAATAAATATCAGCATTTTGCTGCCTTGCAAGCCTAATTTTGCCTGCGAAAATTAATGAAAAACAATAACTTCCTAAATATGTTTTCCCAATTTTGAAACTGAAAGTCTGCAAAAGGAAATATACATAAACCTGACTCATGGCAAATATAAGTACAATACATATATTTAGAACTTTACATTAATACATAAAGTGCCAAACCATAACTGAGAGTGTCTTAAGTAATGAAAATATACTTACCGAAAGACACCCATCCATATATAGCAGACAGCCAAACCAGTACTGAAACAGTTATCAGTAGAGGTAATGGAATATGATAGTATATCGTCGATCTGAAAAAGGAGGTAGGAGATTAATCTCTACGACTGATAACAGAGAACCTATTAAAAGATTTCCCGTGAGGAAAACCATAGAATTCAATAGGTGATACTCCCTTCACATCCCTCTGACATTCACTGTACTCTGAGAGGAATCGGGCTTCAAAATGCTGAGAAGCGCATATCACAGAAGAAAATCAAGCACAAACTTACTTCACCACCTCCATAGGGAGGCAAAGTTTGTAAAAACTGAATTGTGGGTGTGATGAGGGGTGTATTTATAGGCATTTTGAGGTTTGGGAAACTTTGCCCCTCCTGGTAGGATTGTATATCCCATACGTCACTAGCTCATGGACTCTTGCCAATTACATGAAAGAAATATGAAACTCAGTACTGAACCATTTTAGCAAAGGTTATGGAATAGGAGTATATTGTAGATATAAGAGGAGGCAAAAGACAAGTCCCTGTGACCACTATGGAAGGTTTGTGACAAAATTTCACATGAGGTGAAAAAGAGAGTCACAAACCATACCCCATATACATCCCTCTGACAAACACTGTACTCTGAGGGGAATACGAGCCTCAACATAGACTACTGAAAGCATATCTCTCTGAAGAATCAAATGCACATCTTCACTCTTTGACCACCTCGAGTGGAGGCAAAGACAAGACTGAGGTTAAAGTGTTTCTATAGAGCTCTTGGGGTTTGAGAATATTTGTCTCCTACTAGAGGTAGGAAAGAGTAATTCCCAGGAGTAATGGATTGTGGACTCTCACCACCTGTATAAAGGAAATACAGTATATTCATTATATTGAAAGATATTTGTATGGCTCAGCACATAGCAACTCATGCAAAAAAAAAAGTCTTCCTGAGGTCAAAATGCAGAATCTTACTGAGTCACGGACACTGCGAGGATATGAAAAGCAATGAGATGGACAGTAAAATAAAGCTCCCAAGGCATGACTGACCTGCTAAATGCACTTAAATAAATAATAACAGAATTAGGGAAAAAAACACTCAGCATAAGCTGCATTACTATCTGTTTAAACAGCTTTCCTTATTCTCTAACTTGCCTAGGCATAGGGAAAATCCCTAAATGAAATCATTTTAAATAATTTGTGGTGCTGGCGTTCCACTTTGCAGATAACTTATAATATGTGCATTTTATTTATATTCTTTTCACTGGCTTATCATTTATAATGGTTAGATAGTAATGATAAAACATGGCTTCCTATTCTATGTTGTAATACACTTTTGGCTCTACCGCAGCCTCTATGCTATTAATGTAAGTTTTCTAAGCTTCAGATAACTATATTTCCATGCAAAAAATCTACAATACAAAATTTGCTTTCTAATCTGCTATAGAAATTTGGGGTCTTCAGTCTGTTTTTACATTTAGACACAGCCAAGTAAAATATATTTTGCACATTATTATATAGTGTGGTACAGCAATTAATGCTGCATAATGAGAGCTAAAAGAACAGGGCACTGTTTATGATAAGAAAACAAGTTGTAGAATGATTATTTAAAACGGGCACTGGGAGCATTAAAGGGACATTGTACACTAGATTTTTCTTTGCATAAATGTTTTGTAGATTATGCATTTATATAGCCCATCTGTGTATGTTTTGTAAAATGTATAGACATTGTGCTGATTTTCAGACTCCTAACCAAGCCCCAAAGTTTTACATGTATACTGATGTCTACAGACTTCTGACTGCTTCTGTTTGTATAAGTGGTCTTTTCATATGCAGGGGAGGGGTGAGGGGAGGGGGGTTCTGCTCTCAGCCCCTTTCAGTGAGTGTCCCAAGCTAATCAACAGTGCTAAACTAAGATCTTCTAGGTAAGTTTTAAAAGGTTTTACACTGGAATTTTACATCAGTATCTGTGCATTTTATTCTTTATAGTAGTGTCTATTACATAAAGTTAAATGAAAATTGGTGTATACTGCCCCTTTAAAAGGGACAATGAACACAATTTTTTTCTTGTGTGATTCAGACAGAGCATGAACTTTTAAGCAACTTTTTAGTTTACTCCTATTATCAAATTTTCTTCATTCTCTTGGTATCTTTATTTGAAATGCAAGAATGTAAGTTTAGATGCCGGCCCTTTTTGGTGAACAACTTGGGTTGTCCTTGCTGATTGGTGGATAAATTCATCCACCAATAAAAAAGTGCTGTCCAGAGTCTGAACCCCCCAAAAAGCTTAGATGCCTTCTTTTTCAAATAAAGATAGCAAGAGAACAAAGAAAAATTGACAATAGGAGTAAATTAGAAATTTGCTTAAAATTGCATGCTCTATCTGAATCACGAAAGTTCAGTGTCCCTTTAAGCTTGCAAAGTACTATCTCAGAACTGGATACAAAAATGTACATCAGAACAGCAGTAGTTAGGGTTCTGGAGGAGCATTGTTTCTGCTGCCCAGCCCTAGGGTTCAGCAGTTGGCATTAAACTCCAGACTATAGGCAACAACTGAATAAAGGCTCTGTGACAGAAGGCAATGTGTGCAGGCTTGTGTATAGGGTCATGTGCAATGTATTGCCTAAACTGTTTCAAAGAAGTCACAAGATTAGAATTGTGCTTTTAATTAGGGTTAACATTGAAAGTTAAATTTTAATTCCTGTCTTAATGTCCCCTTTGTAATTTAACTCTATAGCTGCAGATGTGGCTTGCAACAGATTTGTAGCTGTGCTTATATTCAGTGATTCAGTCTCTGCCGCTGTGAATAATAGTCAGCCCTTGTAGCATCAATAATAGTGTTAGATAAAAATAGCACTTCCTTTATATATATATATATATATATATATATATATATATATATATATATATATATATATATATATATATATATATATATTCCTATGATAAACTAGACTTGATAACCGGCCAAATCAGGTCTAATGTTCCACCAATATATCTGAACTTCAGTACCCCCAGATCAGTATATTACTTTTTTACCCATATAAGTTCTACTGATCTAAATTAAAGGAATATTCTAGTCAAAATTAAAATTCATGATTTAGATATAGCATGAACATTTTAAGATACTTTCTAATTTACTCCTAGTATCAATTTTTCTTCGTTCTCTTGGTATCTTTATTTGAAAAAGCAATAATAAGCAACCATTTATGGTTCAGTACCTGGGTAGCGTTTGCTGATTAGTGGCTATATTTAGACACCATTTAGCAAGCGCTACCCAGGTTCTGAACCAAAAAAGGGCCGGCTCCTAATCTTACATTCAAATATAAAATACCAAGAGAACAAGGAAAAAATTATAATAGGAGTAAATTAGAAAGTTGCTTAACATTGCATGCTGTATCTTAATCATGAAAGTTTAATTTTGACTAGACTATCCCTTTAAAGCACTGCCCCCCAGATCATTCCCAGTGATACAGCCCTATGCAGAGCTGATAACTGTCCCAGTTATTGCAGGACACCAGGAGATTTCTCAGTGGGTCACAACAGCTGGGGCTGCCCAGTACCAGCTACATTTTAAGGGGGTGGTGTTGCTGGTTAAGCAGTGCAGCTGTCCTCTGAGCTATACGTATTAATGTCACAAAGAATGTCCTTGTTTTTTTACATTTATAAGCCCTCCTTTGAATGGTTTCTTTCTACCATCTAGTCAAGTCACACTGTGAGACCGAGTGACACACTGTTTTGAGTGTATTCTCCAGATCACACTATGGCTAGAATCTTTTTCACATGAAAGGTAGTCATGGATGACATTAGGTTGTTGGGTCCTAGATAACAACAATATGGCATTTTTTTTAATTATAAATTAATGTAATTTAATTTTGTGAAAGAGTATCCCAGTAACCTCCTTGGGTACGTGCATTCTATGGAATAAACGGAAAATAGGGCTGGTCTTCAAATGTTTCCAGGGCTGCTTTTTATTTCTAGCCCTGTTCTACTATTGCAGCATTTTCCATTATCAGGTCAAATGCTTCCAGGAACTGCTCTATCTCCACCCCCAACAACATGCCGGAAACTGCCCAACTCCCCCCATGACACAGAAAGGACCTGCCCACAACACTGCCCCTCCTGTGGCAACTCACCAGTGGGCCACCTCTACAAGCCCTCCTTATGTCTATAGATAGTCCCTAACCAGGACTAACCAGGAATGAAGCCCCTAAATCGCATTTTCTCCTCCAAATTACAAATGCTTTTCACCTATATCATACCTATGTGTTTTATGATTACACACCCCTATCCTATAATATCTATCTATCTTTCTATCTATCTGTCTATTTTTTAGACAGAGCCTACCTGTAATTGTAGACAATTTTTACAATGTATTTCTATTATCAAATGTACTTTGCTTTCTTGGAATCCTTTACTAAAGAATATAACTATAGAGGTTTAGGTGTGTGCACATGTCCTGAATACTATATGGCAGCAGTGTTTGCAGCAATGTTTTTTAAGGGGCATGAAAACCAACATTTTTCTTTCATAATTCAGATAGGGCATGCCACACAGCCACACTGGACCTTTGATCTCTACCCTGTGTTTCCTGGTTTATGCACCTTGCCTCACCCTTGTTTGTACTTTAAAGGGCCACTGTAAGTAAATATTTTCTATGCCTGTTACTAACTAACTACCCCAAATAGGCTTTTTATCAGTAGCATTTTATTAACATATCTCTACCGTATATCAGAAATCTTGTCTGCAAATGTAATTGTTTTCCAAACCCACTCCGTGGGTTTCCTTTGCTCTGTACCAATCCGTTTACAATGCCTAGGTTTCAAAATGGTGCTTTAAACACAAAGTTATTGGTTTAAGTATTTTGAACACTCAGTGCTGAAAATAGTGGGCAGGATAACGTGAGATATAACTTTTAGAACGTTATAAAACTTCGTTTTGGAGAAAATATAGGTCAGTAGGTTTTAATTAATGTTTATTAACTTTAATATGTTAGTTGTTTAGCTTAAAAATTATAACAGAAAGTAATCCTTTAAATTGTGGACTGCTAACCTGGCTTCTGATATAGGGAACTGAACCTTGGATTATTCTTTTGTTCTTTTCCTGTGCTCTAATGTTTGGTTCCTGTCTGCTTACATGATACTGAACCCTGGCCTGTCTACTGGTCACTCGTCAGACTACCCTCTGACTACTGGTACCCGCTGCTATCTTCTGGGAGTTGATTCAAGTTTTGATTGTGGCAGTGGTGAACATAAGAAAGCTTCCAATGAAGGTAATATAAATTCCTGAATACTTCTGTTCCTGTTGCATCTTATTTATTCATACCTATTTCTTTGCAGTGGTCAACAAGGATAATCAGAATTGATGCAGTTACTGACTCTGGTGCTAGTGGATCCTTAATTGATTCTGCTATGGCAAACAACATTGATATTCCATTATAAGTAAAGACTTTTCCAATCCAGTTATTTATTGCTAATGGCAATTTATGAAGTCCGGTCCTGCTAATGGCAATCTATGAAGTCCGAATGGAGCTTGATGCCCCTGTTTCCGCACAAGCCTTCAGGTTCTAAAGACCACTGCTTCATAACTTGTCCACCTGCTCTGAGGCTGCAGACATCAATCCATTTGTATTATTATTTAATTCTGCCCTCCTGCTGTTACGTTTAGTTCCTGTATGCTTACCTAATACTGAACCCTGGCTTGGCTACTAACCACTCTTATGACTATACTCTGAATACTGGTTCCTGCTATTACCTTCTTTGACCTGATTCAAGTTTGTTCCTGTTTTGAGCCTGCATCACATCTCCTGCAGAGTTGGCTCCAGCAAGCAACCAAGGTAACTACCAATTTACCTTACAATATCACTATGACTACACCTATGGAATACATGTGACTCCACCCACACGCTTTTATGACTCAGTTCAAGCTTTTGCCCTCCCCCATCTGTTGCTGGAACCACCACAGATTCTAGATCTTAAAAATTGTGTGTCCTAAAAAATGTTGCCAGTCATGGTTCAAACTATAGAAGGTGGTACTTTCTGAGAGACACAAATTTCAAGTGCTTATAGATTTATGTTTACATTTTGCAGCATTACATCTGCTGTTGCCATGCTACAGCAAAGTAGAAGTAAAATAGTTGAACAATGTATACCTCACAACATTTCTTGGGTTCTGTCCTGGATTGGGAAACTGATGGCTGACTCAGGGAGACTTGTAAATGGTTTAACTGCAACTCATGGGGGAGTCAGGGTGAGTCTGGGATGGAGTCAGTTCATTTGTGAGTGAAGAAAGGTGTTAAGTGGGGGTAGTCAGGGTGACTTGGGTAGTCTGGAGGTATGTCTACAAAGTCTCTGACCTTGAAACTAGGAGCCCATGTGTAGAGTATAAGAGGGACAGTGGAACACAACTCTCAAATCGGAATGTGGGATGCCTGGAAGCTCTGTGTATGGCTGTTGACAAATTAAAGAACTAGTTGTGCTATAACAATGATTTTGGGTCCTTTAGCTCCCCAGCAACTCTTCCAGACCCCTCCCTACTGCAGTCAGCCATGATATCATGCTGATTGGTGGTTAAATGTAGCTTTCTAATTTATTTCTATTATCTAATTTGTTTGATTTATTTAGCATCCTTTGTTGAAAAGCATACCTTGGTATGCTCAGAAGCAGAAATGCACAGTTGAGAGGCGAGCCAGCAGCTGATTGGTGGCTGCACATATGTGCCTCTTGTCTGATATGTTCAGCTAGCTAGATACAAAGAATATTCCAGCCACCAAACTTCTTTAAAAGACCTTTATTCTCACATGGGGTCCTCAGCAAGGTTACAACGTTTCAAGCCTCAACAGGCTCTTAATCATGTATATAAAACATAAACAAGTCCTTTATTCCGTGCCCCACTATAGAAGAAAAAGGTGTTCTGTTTTTCCTAAACCTTTTGGTGTCAAAGAATGTTCAGCTAGCTCCCAGTAGTGTTTCACTGCTCGTCTAACTAAGGATACCAAGAGAATTAAAGGGACAGTTCACCCAAAAAAATTCTCCCATTTAAATTGTTCCTAATGATCCATTTTACCTGCTGGAGTGTATTCAATTGTTTACAAGTAGCTCCTTTACCCCTATTTTGGCCTTTGAAATAGCTGATTACGCTTATGGGTTCCCAACCTATACTGAAAGTTTTGATACTGGGGCGCGATCCGATATACGGCGTAGTGTTCGGCGCAAGCGAGGGAACCCGCGCTGCCCGTAGTTTCACCTCGCACATCGGGGTATTACATATATGGCGCCGGCAGTTGCTAAAGTGCCGTAAGTCGGATAAACTAGCAATGTCCAGAAATGAGTGTAACTACAAATTTCTGGAGTCGCCAGTGACTTACGGCACTTTAGAAACAGCCTGCGCCTAAAAAAACTACCTAAAATATTAAATCTCCCGTAACTGTCTAACACGCCTCTCAAAAATAAGCCTGACACGTATACCCCTATATCCGCAATCCCCCCTCTCACTCCTAATAATAAATGTATTAACCCCTAGACCGACAACCCCCCACAACGCAATAAGCCTAATTATTAACCCCTAAACCGCCATAGCCCACACCGCAATAAACCTATCCTAGTATTAACCCCTAAACCGCCGCTCCCGGATCCCACCGCCACCTACATTATATGTATTAACCTCTAAACCGCCGCTCCCAGACCCCGCTGCCACCTACATTAAATTTATTAACCCCTAATCTGACCCCCTACACCGCCGCCACCTACATTATATGTATTAACCCCTAAACCGCCACTCCCGGACCCCGCTGCCACCTACATTAAATTTATTAACCCCTAATCTGACCCCCCTACACCTCCGCCACCTACATTAAATATAGTAACCCCTAATCTGACCCCCAAACACCGCCGCCACCTACATTAAATGTATTACCCCCTAAACCTAAGTCTAACCCTAACACCCCCTAACAATTATTATTTAAATAAATATAAATAATAACTATTATTAACTAAATTATTCCTATTTAAAACTAAATACTTACCTATAAAATAAACCCTAAGATAGCTACAATATAATTAATAATTACATTGTAGCTATTTTAGGGTTTATATGTATTTTACAGGCAACTTTGTATTTATTTTAACTAGGTACAATAGCTATTAAATAGTTAATAACTATTTAATAGCTACCTAGTTAAAATAATTACAAAATTACCTGTAAAATAAATCCTAACCTAAGTTACAAATACACCTAACACTACACTATCATTAAATGAATTAAATAAACTAACTACAATTATCTAAAATAAAATACAATTAAATAAACTAAACTATAGTACAAAAAAACACAAAACTAAATTACATAAAATAAAAAAATATTACAAGAAGTTTAAACTAATTACACCTAATCTAAGCCCCCTAATAAAATAAAAAAGCCCCCCAAAATAATAAAATTCCCTATCCTAAACTAAATTACAAATAGCCCTTAAAAGGGCCTTTTGCGGGGCATTGCCCCAAAGTAATCAGCTTTTACCTGTAAAAAAAAGAACAATCCCCCCCAACATTACAACCCACCACCCACACACCCCTACTCTAAAACCCACCCGATCCCCGCTTAAAAAAACCTAACACTACCCCATTGAAGATCACCCTACCTTGAGCCGTCTTCACCCAGCAGGGCCGAAGTCTTCATCCGATGGGGCAGAAGAGGACATCCAGACAGGCAGAAGTCTTCATCCTATCCGGGCAGAAGAGGACATCCGGACCGGCAGACATCTTCATCCAAGCGGCATCTTCTATCTTCATCCTTCCGGCAAGGAACGGCTCCATCTTGAAGACCTCCGGCGCGGAACATTCTTCTAGGCTGGTCCTTTAAATGACGTCATCCAAGGATTCTATCAGCCAATCGGAATTAAGGTAGGAAAAATCCGATTGGTTGATTGAATCAGCCAATCGGATTGATTGGATCAGCCAATAGAATTGACCTTGCATTCTATTGGCTGATCCAATCAGCCAATCAGATTGAACTTCAATCCGATTGGCTGATTCAATCAACCAATCAGATTTTTCCTACCTTAATTTGAGGGACGCCATCTTGGATGACGTCATTTAAAGGACCAGCCATTCGTCGGGTAGTCGTCGGCCTAGAAGGATGTTCCGTGCGGGAGGTCTTCAAGATGGAGCCGTTCCTCGCCGGAAGGATGAAGATAGAAGATGCCGCTTGGATGAAGATGTCTGCCGGTCCGGATGTCCTCTTCTGCCCGGATAGGACGAAGACTTCTGCCGGTCTGGATGTCCTCTTCTGCCACATCGGATGAAGACTTCAACCCCCCTGGGTGAAGACGGCTCAAGGTAGGGTGATCTTCAATGGGGTAGTGTTAGATTTTTTTAAGGGGGGATTGGGTGGGTTTTAGAGTAGGGGTGTGTGGGTGGTGGGTTGTAATGTTGGGGGGGTTGTTGTTTTTTTTACAGGTAAAAGAGCTGATTACTTTGGGGCAATGCCCCGCAAAAGGCCCTTTTAAGGGCTATGTGTAATTTAGTTTAGGATAGGGAATTTTATTATTTTGGGGGGCTTTTTTATTTTATTAGGGGGCTTAGATTAGGTGTAATTAGTTTAAACTTCTTGTAATTTTTTTTATTTTTTGTACTTTAGTTTTTTTTTTTGTACTATAGTTTAGTTTATTTAATTGTATTTTATTTTAGATAATTGTAGTTAATTTATTTAATTAATGTAATGATAGTGTAGTGTTAGGTGTATTTGTAACTTAGGTTAGGGTTTATTTTACAGGTAATTTTGTAATTATTTTAACAAGGTAGCTATTAAATAGTTATTAACTATTTAATAGCTATTGTACCTAGTTAAAATAAATACAAAGTTGCCTGTAAAATAAATATAAACCCTAAAATAGCTACAATGTAATTATTAATTATATTGTAGCTATCTTATGGTTTATTTTATAGGTAAGTATTTAGTTTTAAATAGGAATAATTTAGTTAATAATAGTTATATTATTTATATTTATTTAAATAATAATTAAGTTAGGGGGGTGTTAGGGTTAGACTTAGGTTTAGGGGGTAATACATTTAATGTAGGTGACGGCGGTGTAGGGGGGTCAGATTAGGGGGTAATGCATTTAATGTAGGTGGCGGCGGTGTAGGGGGGTCAGATTAGGTGTTAATACATTTAATGTAGGTGGCGGCGGTGTAGGGGGGTCAGATTAGGGGGTAATACATTTACTGTAGGTGCGGCGGGGTCCGGGAGCGGCAGTTTAGGGGTTAATACACTTTATTAGGTATTGCGGTGGGGGATTGCGGTTGACAGGTAGATAGACATTGCGCATGCGTTAGGTGTTAGTTTTTTTTTGCAGGCATTTTAGGGAGTTACGGTGCTCCCATACTCAGCGCAAGGCCTGCTATGGCTGCATTTTATGGCGAGGTAAAAATGGAGTAAGAGTTCTCCATTTTTGCCACGTAAGGCCTTGCGCTGGATATTGGATACCGACTTACGACACGGTCCCATGTTAGCCTATGGGAGTAAAATTTGCGATCGACGGGTGAAATATACGGGTGTAAGTTGTATGCTACGCCGTATATGTGATATCAAACCCATGCAAAATCTGGCGTTGCCGGCTTTTGCGGGCGATGCTGCATATCGGATCGTGCCCCTGGAGTCTCAGCTATTGAATAGCCTAAGTAAACACAGCCAGCAGAATAAATTACACTCACAGTGGGGTGCAGGATAGTTAAGTAATATAATGATAATTTTACATTGTTTTCTCTAAGTATTGAGCTTTAGTGTTCTAGACAAATCTAAGATAAGGAAGCAAGTGTGTGTGCACAAAGTGATAACATAATGAGATCTGATATTACCTGAAGCTCAACCCATTGTAATAGGCTGGGGTTTAAAAGCACAAAACCAGCTACTTCATATACACAAATAAACCGAAAAATGCAATTTCTCATACATTTTATATCCTGCTGCTGGTATAACAAGTCATTGAAAATACATTCATATAAAAACAATTGTACAGTGTACTGTCCCTTTAAGCAAATTTGAGTATAGAGGTAAATAGTAAAGTTATTTAAAATTTTATACTCTGCATTATGAAAGTTTTTTTTATGCTTCATATCCCTTTAAGTCATAAATCACTTTATCATCAAAATGAAGTATTTTGTAAAGTTACCTAAGCTTTTTCTTACATAAGTAATGTGCCATTATCTGGTAAGCTCAGGAATCGGTCTGTTCCATTTATCTATATTTTCCTATTATTTAAGAACACTATCAGATCAATAGGAATATTTACATGCCTTTAATGATCAAATAATTTAACTCCTTAACTTCCAAAGGGGAAGCCTGAACCTGTTCCTTAGCAACGCATGGTATACCACTCTGGCAGCGAAAGGGTTAACTGGCAAGTTTTGCTATTTCTCCCCTGTGTGACCTCTGTGACCTCTCAGTATGTCAGTACAAACCCCACACACACTTCTTCCCTCAGACTTCAGAGGACTTCATCAGCATTGCCTCCTGCTACGCACACTACAAGGCTGCATGCTGTAATTCAATCAAGGATGTGGTCTGAGATTCTCCGGATTCTACAATTTTCTGGTTAATTGATTACAAGTTATCACACGTTGCACCGTGGTCTCTGCTCCAAGCTGAGTATTAAAAGGGTGTTTTTGAGACTTCCAGTTGAAGTTTATGATTTAGCTAATATTTTTTATTATATAAAATCTCTTAATTTGTATGTTATTCCAGAGAACAGATTCACTAAATTTTAAAGCGCTACCTTAAAGGGACAGTAAAGTCATAATTAGACATTCATTTGTGATTTAGACAGAGCATACAATTTTAAACAATTTTCCAATTTACTTCTATTATTTAATTTGCTTCCTTCTCTTGTTATCCTTCCATGAAAGGTTTATCTAGGTAAGCTAAAGAGCAGCAAAGAACCTAGGTTCTAGCTGCTGATTGGTGGCTGCATATATATATATATATATATATATATATACCAATTGTCAATTGTTCACCCATGTGTTCCGTTAGAAACCAGTAGTGCATTGCTACTCCTTCAATGAATGATACTAAGAGAATGAAACACATGTAATAATAGAAGTAGATTGGAAAGTTGTTTAAAATGGTATGTTCTACATAAATCATGAAAGAAACATTTTTAGTTTCATTTCCCTTTAAAGGACAAATACATACATAGTAGGTGAGGTTGAAAAAAGACTGAAGCCCAATGAGTTCAACCTTTAAATAAATACAGTAGAATTGAATAATTGACAAATACAGCCTATTACAATGGGTTGAACTTAAAGGGATATTAAAACCAACAATTTTCTTTTATGATTCAGTCAGAACATACAATTTTAAACAACTTTCCAATTTACTTCTATTAGCAAATCTTCATTCTCTTGTTATCCATTGCTGAAGGAACAGCATTGCACTACTGTGAGGAAGCTGAACATATCTAGTTAACCAATCACAAGCGACAAATGTGTGCAGGCACAAATTAGCAGCAGCTCCCACTGGTGTATGATATGTGCATATTATTTTTCAACAAGGGATACTAAGAGAACGAAGCACATTTGAAAATAGAAGTGAATTTAAAAGTCTCTTAAAATGACATGCTCTGTCTGAATCATGCAAGTTTAAATTTGACTTTCCTATCCCTTTAACCCCTTAGTGACCAGACCACTTTTCAATTTGTTGACCATCTGGGACCAAGGCTATTTTTGCATTTCTGCGATGTTTGTGTTTAACTGTAATTTTCCTCTTACTCATTTACTGTACCCACACATATTATATACTGTTTTTCTCGCCATTAAATGGACTTTCTAAATATATGATTATTTTCATCATATCTTATAATTTACTATAAAAAAAAATATAAAATATGAGGAAAAAATGAAAAAAAATGCACTTTTTCTAACTTTGAGCCCCAAAATCTCTTACACATCTACAACCACCATAAAAGACCAATGCTAAACAGTTTCTAAATTTTGTCCTGAGTTTATAAATACCCAATGTTTACATGTTCTTTGCTTTTTTTGCAAGTTATAGGGCAATAAGTACAAGTAGCGCTTTG
The DNA here is from genome assembly GCF_027579735.1 of Bombina bombina. NCBI lineage: Eukaryota > Metazoa > Chordata > Amphibia > Anura > Bombinatoridae > Bombina > Bombina bombina. Next base: position 22,463 of record NW_026510934.1, read on the forward strand.
CTATTTCAAAACCATGTTTTTTCAAAATTGGCGATAGTTACATTGTAACACCAATATCTGTCATGAATCCCTGAATAACCCTTCAAATGTATATATTTTTTAAAAGAAGACAACCTAAGGTATTAAACTTGGGGTATTTTGACTTTTTTCATGCAACCATTTTACCACCAATCTATGCCAAAGTTTGGGGGGGAAAAAAAAATAATTTGATTTTTTGACAAAATAGCAATTTAAGAATACATTTACTGATAATATTAAGGGTTACTGCCAAATAACACCCTCATATGTCTTCAGCAGCATCTCCTGGGTACAGTGATACCACCCATGTATAGGTGTGTCGGGTTCTCGGGGGGCTAAAAGCTCTTATTTTTAGGGAGCGCATTCCATTTTTTCAACTTGGAATTTTCACATCGGTCATCATGCACCCATGTCCTATTTGGGACATTTCTGAAGCTGGTCAATGGAATTTACCCCCATCAAACCATATATTTTTGAAAAGTAGACACCCTAGGGTATTTCAAATGCTTGTATTTTAACACTTTCCATGCACTAATTCAACCACCAGTCTTTGTCAAACTTTTGGGTAGTCATTATTTTGTGTTATTTTTCACACATATTGTACTTTAGGCATGGATTCTCAGTTCCTGTTATGTGTTACTACCAAAAAAAACCTCAATATGTGTTCAACAACATCTCCTGAGTACAGTGATACCACCCATGTATAGGTGTGTCGGGTTCTCTGGGGGCTAAAAGGCCTTATTTTAGGAAGCGCATTCCAGTTTTTCAACTTGGAATTTTCACATCGGTCATCATGCACCCATGTCCTATTTGGGACATTTCTGAAGCTGGTCAATGGAATTTACCCCCATCAAACCATATATTTTTGAAAAGTAGACACCCTAGGGTATTTCAAATGCTTGTATTTTAACACTTTCCATGCACTAATTCAACCACCAGTCTTTGTCAAACTTTTGGGTAGTCATTATTTTGTGTTATTTTTCACACACATTGTACTTTAGGCATGGATTCTCAGTTCCTGTTATGTGTTACTACCAAAAAACCCCTCAATATGTGTTCAACAACATCTTCTGAGTACAGTGATACCACCCATGTATAGGTGTGTCGGGTTCTCTGGGGGCTAAAAGGCCTTAATTTTAGGAAGCGCATTCCAGTTTTTCAACTTGGAATTTTCACATCGGTCATCATGCACCCATGTCCTATTTGGGACATTTCTGAAGCTGGTCAATGGAATTTACCCCCATCAAACCATATATTTTTGAAAAGTAGACACCCTAGGGTATTTCAAATGCTTGTATTTTAACACTTTCCATGCACTAATTCAACCACCAGTCTTTGTCAAACTTATGGGTAGTCATTATTTTGTGTTATTTTTCACACACATTGTACTTTAGGCATGGATTCTCAGTTCCTGTTATGTGTTACTACCAAAAAAAACCTCAATATGTGTTCAACAACATCTCCTGAGTACAGTGATACCACCCATGTATAGGTGTGTCGGGTTCTCTGGGGGCTAAAAGGCCTTAATTTTAGGAAGCGCATTCCAGTTTTTCAACTTGGAATTTTCACATCGGTCATCATGCACCCATGTCCTATTTGGGACATTTCTGAAGCTGGTCAATGGAATTTACCCCCATCAAACCATATATTTTTGAAAAGTAGACACCCTAGGGTATTTCAAATGCTTGTATTTTAACACTTTCCATGCACTAATTCAACCACCAGTCTTTGTCAAACTTTTGGGTAGTCATTTTTTTGTGTTATTTTTCACACACATTGTACTTTAGGCATGGATTCTCAGTTCCTGTTATGTGTTACTGCCAAAAAACACCTCAATATGTGTTCAACAACATCTCCTGAGTACAGTGATACCACCCATGTATAGGTGTGTCGGGTTCTCTGGGGGCTAAAAGGCCTTAATTTTAGGAAGCGCATTCCAGTTTTTCAACTTGGAATTTTCACATCGGTCATCATGCACCCATGTCCTATTTGGGACATTTCTGAAGCTGGCCAATGGAATTTACCCCCATCAAACCATATATTTTTGAGAAGTAGACCCCCTAGGGTATTTGAAATGCTGGTATTTTCACACTTTCCATGAACTTATTTAACCACCAGTCTTTGTCAAACTTTTGGGTAGTCATTTTTTTGTGTTATTTTTCACACACATTGTACTTTAGGCATGGATTCTCAGTTCCTGTTATGTGTTACTGCCAAAAAACACCTCAATATGTGTTCAACAACATCTCCTGAGTACAGTGATACCACCCATGTATAGGTGTGTCGGGTTCTCTGGGGGCTAAAAGGCCTTAATTTTAGGAAGCGCATTCCAGTTTTTCAACTTGGAATTTTCACATCGGTCATCATGCACCCATGTCCTATTTGGGACATTTCTGAAGCTGGCCAATGGAATTTACCCCCATCAAACCATATATTTTTGAAAAGTAGACACCCTAGGGTATTTCAAATGCTGGTATTTTAACACTTTCCATGCACTAATTCAACCACCAGTCTTTGTCAAACTTTTGGGTAGTCATTTTTTTGTGTTATTTTTCACACACATTGTACTTTAGGCATGGATTCTCAGTTCCTGTTATGTGTTACTGCCAAAAAACACCTCAATATGTTTTCAACAACATCTCCTGAGTACAGTGATACCACCCATGTATAGGTGTGTTGGGTTCTCTGGGGGCTAGAAGGCCTTATTTTTAGGAAGCGCATTCCAGTTTTTCAACTTGGAATTTTCACATCGGTCATCATGCACCCATGTCCTATTTGGGACATTTCTGAAGCCGGTCAATGAAATTTACCCCCATAAAACCATATATTTTTGAGAAGTAGACCCCCTAGGGTATTTGAAATGCTGGTATTTTCACACTTTCCATGAACTTATTTAACCACCAGTCTTTGTCAAACTTTTGGGTAGTCATTTTTTTGTGTTATTTTTCACACACATTGTACTTTAGGCATGGATTCTCAGTTCCTGTTATGTGTTACTGCCAAAAAACACCTCAATATGTGTTCAACAACATCTCCTGAGTACAGTGATACCACCCATGTATAGGTGTGTCGGGTTCTCTGGGGGCTAAAAGGCCTTAATTTTAGGAAGCGCATTCCAGTTTTTCAACTTGGAATTTTCACATCGGTCATCATGCACCCATGTCCTATTTGGGACATTTCTGAAGCTGGCCAATGGAATTTACCCCCATCAAACCATATATTTTTGAAAAGTAGACACCCTAGGGTATTTCAAATGCTGGTATTTTAACACTTTCCATGCACTAATTCAACCACCAGTCTTTGTCAAACTTTTGGGTAGTCATTTTTTTGTGTTATTTTTCACACACATTGTACTTTAGGCATGGATTCTCAGTTCCTGTTATGTGTTACTGCCAAAAAAACCTCAATATGTGTTCAACAACATCTCCTGAGTACAGTGATACCACCCATGTATAGGTGTGTTGGGTTCTCTGGGGGCTAGAAGGCCTTATTTTTAGGAAGCGCATTCCAGTTTTTCAACTTGGAATTTTCACATCGGTCATCATGCACCCATGTCCTATTTGGGACATTTCTGAAGCCGGTCAATGAAATTTACCCCCATAAAACCATATATTTTTGAGAAGTAGACCCCCTAGGGTATTTGAAATGCTGGTATTTTCACACTTTCCATGAACTTATTTAACCACCAGTCTTTGTCAAACTTTTGGGTAGTCATTTTTTTGTGTTATTTTTTACACACATTGTACTTTAGGCATGGATTCTCAGTTCCTGTTATGTGTTACTGCCAAAAAACACCTCAATATGTGTTCAACAACATCTCCTGAGTACAGTGATACCACCCATGTATAGGTGTGTTGGGTTCTCTGGGGGCTAGAAGGCCTTATTTTTAGGAAGCGCATTCCATTTTTTACACTTCCCATTTTCACATCCCATGCACCCATGTTCTATTTAAGACATTTCTGAAGCCGGCCAATGTAATTTACCCCCATAAAACCATATATTTTTGAAAAGTAGACATCCTAGGGTATTTCAAATGCAGGTGTTTTAACACTTTCCATACACTAATTCAACCACTAGTCTTTGTCAAACTATTGGGCATTCATTTCTTTGTGTTATTTTTCACATACATTGTACTTTAGACATGGATTCACAGCTCCTGTTATGTGTTATTACCAAAGAAGACACCAATATGTGGTCAGCAACATCTCCTGAGTTCAGTGATACCACCTATGCATAGGTTTGGTGGCTTGTTTGGGCGGTGCAATGCCAAATGTCTGACATGTGTTTGTGATTTTTTTTCACATTTAACATATTTTCTTTGCCTATCGTCTTTTTTGGGGGTCTTTTAACATACCCCAATTTATTTGTTTTCCATAAATGTGATTATATTTAAAAAGTTGACCCCCCAAGGTATTATACATGGAGTGGTTTGATGACTTTGATGCAACCGTTTTAGCCCAAAAAATTGGAGAAAGTATATGGTGGTAATTTTTCAATTTTCTTTGTTACAGACACATTGCTTTTTTACTATGATTTAGGAGAGACTGTTGTAAGTTATTGCAAAAGAATACTTCAGGTTGTTTTCTGCAAGGCACCCTGAGTACACCTATGCCCCCCATGCATAGGTTTGCCAGGATTTTGGGAAGGTTATGTTACATGATTTTAGTTATTAAAAATGAGAGTATTTCTTCTGATAGGCCTATCTTTAGTTTGGGGCCTATCACATACCCCACTTTTATTTATTGCATTCAAAGTGTATATTTTTTAAATGTTGACACCCCAAGGTATTGTATATGGTGTGCTTTGATGCCTTTGAAGCAACCGTTTTAGCCCAAAAAATTGGAGAAAGTATATGGTGGTAATTTTTCAATTTTCATTTTTACAGACACATTGCTTTTTGACTATGATTTAGGAGAGATTGTTGTAAGTTATTGCAAAAGAATACTTCAGGTTGTTTTCTGCAAGGCACCCTGAGTACACCTATGCCCCCCATGCATAGGTTTGCCAGGATTTTGGGAAGGTTATGTTACAATTTTATGACTTGTGATTTTAGTTATTAAAAATGAGAGTATTTCTTCTGATAGGCCTATCTTTAGTTTGGGGCCTATCGCATACCCCACTTTTATTTATTGCATTCAAAGTGTATATTTTTTAAATGTTGACACCCCAAGGTATTGTATATGGTGTGCTTTGATGCCTTTGAAGCAACCGTTTTAGCCCAAAAAATTGGAGAAAGTGTATGGTGGTAATTTTTCAATTTTCATTTTTACAGACACATTGCTTTTTGACTATAATTTAGGAGAGACTGTTGTAAGTTATTGCAAAAGAATACTTCAGGTTGTTTTCTGCAAGGCACCCTGAGTACACCTATGCCCCCCATGCATAGGTTTGCCAGGATTTTGGGAAGGTTATGTTACATGATTTTAGTTATTAAAAATGAGAGTATTTCTTCTGATAGGCCTATCTTTAGTTTGGGGCCTATCACATACCCCACTTTTATTTATTGCATTCAAAGTGTATATTTTTTAAATGTTGACACCCCAAGGTATTGTATATGGTGTGCTTTGATGCCTTTGAAGCAACCGTTTTAGCCCAAAAAATTGGAGAAAGTATATGGTGGTAATTTTTCAATTTTCATTTTTACAGACACATTGCTTTTTGACTATGATTTAGGAGAGATTGTTGTAAGTTATTGCAAAAGAATACTTCAGGTTGTTTTCTGCAAGGCACCCTGAGTACACCTATGCCCCCCATGCATAGGTTTGCCAGGATTTTGGGAAGGTTATGTTACAATTTTATGACTTGTGATTTTAGTTATTAAAAATGAGAGTATTTCTTCTGATAGGCCTATCTTTAGTTTGGGGCCTATCGCATACCCCACTTTTATTTATTGCATTCAAAGTGTATATTTTTTAAATGTTGACACCCCAAGGTATTGTATATGGTGTGCTTTGATGCCTTTGAAGCAACCGTTTTAGCCCAGAAAATTGGAGAAAGTGTATGGTGGTAATTTTTCAATTTTCATTTTTACAGACACATTGCTTTTTGACTATAATTTAGGAGAGACTGTTGTAAGTTATTGCAAAAGAATACTTCAGGTTGTTTTCTGCAAGGCACCCTGAGTACACCTATGCCCCCCATGCATAGGTTTGCCAGGATTTTGGGAAGGTTATGTTACATGATTTTAGTTATTAAAAATGAGAGTATTTCTTCTGATAGGCCTATCTTTAGTTTGGGGCCTATCACATACCCCACTTTTATTTATTGCATTCAAAGTGTATATTTTTTAAATGTTGACACCCCAAGGTATTGTATATGGTGTGCTTTGATGCCTTTGAAGCAACCGTTTTAGCCCAAAAAATTGGAGAAAGTATATGGTGGTAATTTTTCAATTTTCATTTTTACAGACACATTGCTTTTTGACTATGATTTAGGAGAGATTGTTGTAAGTTATTGCAAAAGAATACTTCAGGTTGTTTTCTGCAAGGCACCCTGAGTACACCTATGCCCCCCATGCATAGGTTTGCCAGGATTTTGGGAAGGTTATGTTACAATTTTATGACTTGTGATTTTAGTTATTAAAAATGAGAGTATTTCTTCTGATAGGCCTATCTTTAGTTTGGGGCCTATCGCATACCCCACTTTTATTTATTGCATTCAAAGTGTATATTTTTTAAATGTTGACACCCCAAGGTATTGTATATGGTGTGCTTTGATGCCTTTGAAGCAACCGTTTTAGCCCAAAAAATTGGAGAAAGTGTATGGTGGTAATTTTTCAATTTTCATTTTTACAGACACATTGCTTTTTGACTATAATTTAGGAGAGACTGTTGTAAGTTATTACAAAAACATACTTCAGGTTGTTTTCTGCAAGGCACCCTGAGAACACCTATGTCCCCCATGCATAGGTTTGACAGGGGTTTTGGTTAAAAAAAAACAGGCCCAATTTTAGAAAAAAATAGAGTAGTGAAATGTAAAAATCTGGCACAGTAAAAGTAAAAAAAACAAAAAAACATCTAACTGTAAACATAACCAAAAAAAAATATATATATATATATGTAACAGCAAATGTATTTATTTTTTTAAAAATTGACCATTGTATGGTACCGCTTGAAGCAGTCCCCAATGCAGAGTGCAGGCTGTCCAGGGCAATCAGGACAGTAATATATGGTGTCCCTTCTCTTCCTCCTCTTGGTACAGACTCTGCATTTTTTTTGTGGTTTCTGCTTTGTGGCAGTAGGGGGGATTTTAAAAATAAAATGGGTAGCCCCAACTCTGCTCTCTCCCATCACCGCCCGGGGAGCAGGTGCATCATGGTACAAAATCCCCGTAATAATCTGGAGCTGAAACTGTAAAAAAGTCTTTTTAACTCTGGGGTTTGCTTTTTTGAACAACAAAAAAGCGTTGTGGGTTGCAATCTGCATTAGGTAAATTGCAACCTTTTTGTACCAGGCCCTTGTCTTCCGCATAATTAGGTAGGGCTGCAGCAGCTGATCAGCCAGATCAACCCCACCCATATGCCGGTTATAAGACTTGATGCACACTGGCTTCCTTATGATCTCAGCTCTGCCACGTACAGAAACCGCCACCGTCCTCTCTGTGTGGATGGTGGTAAGAAGGTATACATCCTTCTTGTCTCTGTACTTCAGTGCCAACAGCTCCTCTTGGCGCAGAGCTGAGGTCTCCCCCCTTCGTAGCCGGGTGCGAACAAGCTGTCCTGGGAAACCTGCGCGGTTCTTTTTAATTGTACCGCAAGCTACTGTATCAAAGCAATACAGTAGCTTGAACAAAAGGACACTTGTATAAAAATTGAACCCTTTGTTCATTAGGGGTAATATCAGGTCCCAGACAATCTTGCCAGTGGTTCCCATATGTTCTGGGCAACCTGGAGGGTCAAGGTGGCTATCCTTTCCCTCATACACCCGGAAGGCCTGAGTATACCCAGTCTCGCTGTCACAGAGCTTATACACCTTTACCCCATATCTGGAGCGTTTGGAAGGAATATACTGCTTGAATCCCAGCCTTCCCTTATACTTCATTAGGGATTCATCAACGCATATATTCCTTCCAGGTGTATAAGCCTCTGCAAACCTGGCAGAAAAGTGGGTTATCAGGGGGCGGATTTTATACAGCCTGTCAAATTGGGGATGCTCCCTAGGGGGGCACAGGCTGTTGTCGCTGAAGTGCATGAAATGCAGAATCATTTCATACCTCTTCCTCGACATAGTCTGGGAGAAAATGGGGGTAGAGCAGATGGGGCTAGTACTCCAGTAGGAGCGAATGAAGGGTTTCTTTATGATGCCCATCAGCATAGTCAATGCCCAGAATTTTTTGAATTCTGGCACATTGATGGGGGCCCATTGCTGCTTTGCCAAATATGTTCCAGGCTTTGCAGCACGGAACTGATGGGCATATAAATTAGTTTGGGCGACAATGTTCCCCAATATATCATCGCCCAGAAACACTTCCAGAAACTGCTGGGGGCTAAAACCTGCCACATCTATATTTATGCCAGCATTTGCTGTGAAGGGTGGGATATCTGGCCTCTGGAGATGAGGCGTTACCCACTCTTCAGCAGCAATGGCAGCAACACTCATCCTTCTGGCAGGGGGGCTAGCAGGGGGGCTGGCAGGGGGGCTGGCAGGGGGGCTAGCAGCCACAGATACATCACTATCAGTTGAGACTGCATCTAGTGATGTATCTGAGCACATGGCAGGGTCAAAATTGGGGTCTGAGTCAGAAATAGAGGCATCTGACTCTGACGCAAGGATGGCATACGCCTCCTCAGCACTATATCTTTTCTGTGACATTTTTGTATCTGTCACAGAAAACAATTACTAAAAAAAATTAAATTAACTAAATTAATTAACTAAATTAACTAGCAAAAAAGTACAGCTATGCTACTGCCAGTGATTTATAGCGATCACTGGCAAGCTAGAGGTTAATGGCTCTGAAAATTAAATTAAATTAACTAAATGTTTCTGAAAAGAGCCTTTGGGTTTTTAAAAAATTACAACAACAAAATTAACCCCTAAAAAAATGCACAGACAGCAAAAAAGTACAGCTATGCAACTGCCAGTGATTTATAGCGATCACTGGCAAGCTAGGGGTTAATGGCTCTGAAAATTAAATTAAATTAACTAAATTAATTAACTAAATTAACTAGCAAAAAAGTACAGCTATGCTACTGCCAGTGATTTATAGCGATCACTGGCAAGCTAGGGGTTAATGGCTCTGAAAATTAAATTAAATTAACTAAATGTTTCTGAAAAGAGCCTTTGGGTTTTTAAAAAATTACAACAAAATTAACCCCTAAAAAAAATGCACAGACAGCAAAAAAGTACAGCTATGCAACTGCCAGTGATTTATAGCGATCACTGGTAAGCTAGGGGTTAATGGCTCTGAAAATTAAATTAAATTAACTAAATTAATTAACTAAATTAACTAGCAAAAAAGTACAGCTATGCTACTGCCAGTGATTTATAGCGATCACTGGCAAGCTAGGGGTTAATGGCTCTGAAAATTAAATTAACTAAATGTTTCTGAAAAGAGCCTTTGGGTTTTTAAAAAATTACAACAACAAAATTAACCCCTAAAAAATGCACAGACAGCAAAAAAGTACAGCTATGCAACTGCCAGTGATTTATAGCGATCACTGGCAAGCTAGGGGTTAATGGCTCTGAAAATTAAATTAAATTAACTAAATGTTTCTGAAAAGAGCCTTTGGGTTTTTAAAAAATTACAACAACAAAATTAACCCCTAAAAAAATGCACAGACAGCAAAAAAGTACAGCTATGCAACTGCCAGTGATTTATAGCGATCACTGGCAAGCTAGGGGTTAATGGCTCTGAAAATTAAATTAAATTAACTAAATGTTTCTGAAAAGAGCCTTTGGGTTTTTAAAAAATTACAACAACAAAATTAACCCCTAAAAAAATGCACAGACAGCAAAATGCAGCAAAAAAAAAGTGCACCTATGCTACTGCCAGTGATATATAGTGATCACTGGCAAGCTAGGGGTTAATGGCTCTGAAAATTAAATTAAATTAACTAAATTAATTAACTAAATTAACTAGCAAAAAAGTACAGCTATGCTACTGCCAGTGATTTATAGCGATCACTGGCAAGCTAGGGGTTAATGGCTCTGAAAATTAAATTAAATTAACTAAATGTTTCTGAAAAGAGCCTTTGGGTTTTTAAAAAATTACAACAACAAAATTAACCCCTAAAAAATGCACAGACAGCAAAAAAGTACAGCTATGCAACTGCCAGTGATTTATAGCGATCACTGGCAAGCTAGGGGTTAATGGCTCTGAAAATTAAATTAAATTAACTAAATGTTTCTGAAAAGAGCCTTTGGGTTTTTAAAAAATTACAACAACAAAATTAACCCCTAAAAAAATGCACAGACAGCAAAATGCAGCAAAAAAAAAGTGCACCTATGTTACTGCCAGTGATATATAGTGATCACTGGCAAGCTATGGGTTAATGGCTCTGAAAAGAGCCTTTGGTTCTATATTTTTTAACAAATAAAAGAAATAAATCTCTCTCTCTGCTAAATACAGGTCTTTCTCTCTCTCCAACAAAATGGCAAGTGAGGAGAGGGAGGGAGATCCACACTGATCATAGTCAATATTTACAAATATTAACATGATCAGACAAATGGGGTATTTTATTATTATTATTTTTTTAGGGTGGGAGGCTCAGATTGGGTGACCCTAGCTTGCCCCTATGATGATGCAGGCTAGGGACACCCCCAGAGGCCCCATGATGCACTGGGCATCGCCATCTTGGATGCCTAGTGAAGGGGGAGGGGGGGGGCTATTTAGGGCTTTTTTTATATTTTAAACGTTTTTTTTTTTTTATTATTTACCTTCATTTTATAACTAACTAAGTGCCTCGACCCACCGAGGCACTTAGCACACAAGCAGAGCATCGGAAGCGTGTCCGATCGCTTCCGATGCTCTGAAACACTGCCGGGCTCCACGTGGAGCGAAACCGGAAGTGATCACTCGTGGGGGAGTGATCAATCCGGTCCCGGCACTCGGGAACAGTATTGCAGGATGCCTAGACATCAAGGCAAGCCTGCAATACTGTTAGAGCAGCTGGAAGCGATTTCGATCGCTTCCAGTGCTCTGTTAAACCGACGACGTATGCCATACGTCCTCGGTCGTTAAGTGCTTTTTTTTTTAGGACGTATGGCATACGTCGTCGGTCGTTAAGGGGTTAAAGGTAATATCAGATCTCATTATGTTATAATTTTGTGTAAACAGACTTGCTTCCTTATCTTATATTTGTCTGGAACACCAAAGCTCAATACATAGAGAGAACAATGGACAATTATAATTTTATTACTTAACTATCCTGCAGCCCACTGAGAGTGTAACTTCTTCTTCTGGCTGTGTTTACTTAGGCTTGTCAATAGCCTATACTCCAGTATCAAAATTTTCAGTGCAGGTGTGGATACCACAGGCTAAAGCAGTAAAGGAGTTACTTTAAACAATTGAATTAATACACTCTATCAGGTAAAATGGATCATTGGGAATAATATAAAGGGGAGAACATTTTGGGGTGAACTGTCACTTTAAAGGGACAGTCAACACCAGAATTATTGTTGTCTAAAAAGATAGATAATCCCTTTATTACCCATTCCCCAGTTTTGCATAACCAACACAGTTATATTAATATACTTTTTACCTCTGTGATCACCTTGTATCTAAGCATCTTCTGACAGCCCCCTCATCACATGACATTTTATTTATTATCTATTGACTTGCATTTTAGCCAATTAGTGCAGTGTCTGCCACAAGCCACGGGCGTGATCACAATTTTATCTATATGGCTTACATGAACTAGCTCTCCCCTGTGAAAAGCAAATAAAAAAGCATGTGATAAGAGGCGGCCTTCAAGGGCTTAGAAATTATCATATGAGCCTTCCTAGGTTTAGCTTTCAACTAAGAATACCAAGAGAAGAAAGCAAAATTGGTGATAAAAGTAAATTGGAAAGTTGTTTAAAATTACATGCCCTATTTGAAACATGATTTTTTTTTGGGACTTGACTGTCCCTTTAATTTGAATTTTAAACAAGCAGTAGAATATTTTCTGTGAAATTTCAAAGTTAAAGGGACATGAAACCCAAAAATGTTATTTTGTGATTCAGATAGAGAATACAATTTTAAACAACTTTCTAATTTACTTCTAGTATCTAATTTGTTTCATTCTCTTGCACTACTGGTTTTCTAACTGAACACATGGGTGAGCCAATGACAATCGGTATATATATATGCAGCCACCAATCAGCAGCTAGAACCTAGGTTCTCTGCTGCTCCTGAACTTTTCTAGATAAACCTTTCAGCAAAGGATAACAAGAGAAGAAGCAAATTAAATAATAGAAGTAAATGTAAAAGTGAATCATGAAAGAAAATATTTGGGTTCCATGTCCCTTTAATCCAATTTTCCCTCCCCCTGTATCACATGACAGTCATCAGTGACTGTCAGTCAATCACAAAATATATATACATATATACTGTGCACTTTTGCACATGCTCAGTAGGAGCTGGAGCCTTAGAAAGTGTGCATATAAAAAGACTGTACATGTTTTGATATATTGAAAGTTTCTTTTTTTTTTAAATGGCATGCTCTCTCTGAATTATGAAAGTCTAAATTTGACTATAGTGGCCCTTTAATTTGTATTATTTTGGGGGCAGAGCCTAGAGGGCAATGGAGTAAGGTGCACATCGTGATAGCTCTGTGCACACCGGAGCTCAAGGGGGCCTAATAGCCACATTTTGCCACTGTGAGGGGGCCCATCTGGAGAGTAGAGGAGCGGTAAGGCTGACAGTAACTTTGGTGAGGGTCAGACTGGATCAGGGGCATAACGCCACAATCGCACAGATCCCGGTATACTGAGGTATAGAGAGTGCGGCGGCCATCTTGGATCTCCACATGGCAGGCCGGTCAGCACTATTCACAGGCCCGGGAAGCTACAGAGGAAGAAAGGAAGATCCGGAGGCAGCTATGTGAGGTATGCACTAAGGAGATGGGCCCCTCATAAAAGTACTGAGTTCTAAAAGGCCACTAGAGATGACACTAGGACTACAGGGGCTATTGCAGAAACGGCCATTCAACTCCCTGACAGAATACAGCTTTAGCCCTAATATAATAGAGGGCAGCATATTGGTGGAAAAAGGAGGTTTTAACAGGGGGAAAATAAAATAAAACAAAAACAAAAAGAAAAGGCAAAGCGGACGGTAGCAAAGATCCTGATAGGGGCACAGGGTGATTGAGGGATCATACAGCTAATCCTCACCTGGTTCATATGTAAAAAGCCAGAGAAGAGATAAAGGGACACTAGATCTCCTGATCAAGAGATTTGAGCTATTCTAATTAACCAGCTGATATTTTTGCTGGGAAAACAGGAGAAAGGCACTTTGTTTTACTTTCCTGTTTCACTGGCAGAGCAATCCTATAGTGGCAACACATTTTATGGATGGAAGCAAAAAATACAACCAAGACTCCCCAGGGAAGTAAAACCACTGCTACACACCATTTTTTTAGACAGGTGAAGGGGGATAAGGCTGTGGTAACCTCACAGGCAGAGCAAGAAGAAGAGGCAGACTCTGATAATAGTACCTCTGAGCTCCACACAGACCAGAACCCAGTCACTAAGGCTGACATTAAAATGTTAGTCTCTAAACAGGACATTTCAAATACATTTGACAAACTCTGGGAGAAGATGGATGCAATGCAAAACTCAGTGACCAGTAGCTTGGCAGATATTAAACAAGACATTCAAGATCTGGGAAACAGGGTGTCTACCCTGGAGGATGGCGAAGCTACAATATTAGAGGAGGTTAATTCCATTTCACAACAGGTGGAGATCCAAAAACAGGAGCTGGAGTTGGTTCAGGACAAGATGGAAAATCTTGAGAATCGTAGCCGCAGGTGCAATATTCGCCTGAAGGGTGTTCCGGAATCGGTGCCCCCAGAAGGGCTGGAGAGCTACTTATCTCAGCTGTTTCAAGCCATTACTGGCCACTCTGAAGAAGGCTGTTTTCAGATGGAGAGAGCCCACAGAACCCTTAGGGCAAAACCTAGGGGGGTTGCCCCTCCAAGAGATGTTATTGCATGTATGTTCCACTTCAGGGAGAAGGAGGCTGTTCTGGCAGCCTCGAGGAAAAATCCAACCTTTAAGTTCCAGGGGTCGGTGGTGCAGCTTTATCAGGACCTGAGTGCACGGACCTTACAGAAAAGATATGCTATGAGACCGCTGACACTCCTTCTGCGAAAGAATGACATTAAATATAGAGGGGGATTCCCTTTCGCTCTCATCATGCTCCATAAAGAAGCTACTTTTACTATTAGAGAAGCTAAAGACATCACGGAGATTTGCAGTCATCTGGGTCTGGAGACTCCTCAAATATCTACTGACCTCCCGGACTCTAACAGTAAGGATTACAATAGAGCCCGCTCTCTGCCGCAGAGGCAGGGCTTGGGTGAAGCAGTCTAAAAAGAAGCAAAAGACCTGACCTCCCTGTTAAGGGGGAATCGGATCAAGAAATGTAGAAGAATGGGGACATCAAGTGCTCAGGGACTCTTACCTTTCATGGACAGAACAGAATCAGATGAGTATGAACATGTTTTGTTAGTATAGAGATTACTAGGGTCTGGGTCCAAGAGATTTACCATGCACTTTGTGACTGTGGGATCTGGGGAGGGTGGGGGAGGAATTGTTTAAGCTGGTGGGGGGGGATATATATTGCCTTAAGTACGCAAGAAATATGCTGCTCCCTTGAGCTCAAAGTTTAAGTTTAAAAGTATAAATGTTAAATGCACGAGGGTTGTTACATTAACATAGTGGGTATTGCTTGTAAATGCTTACTATTGTGACTAGGGCTTTAGGCCTACTATTTACTTACAATGTTAATTTTATAATGTTACACTGTTTAATATGTTTATTATTGTTTGTTTACTGTGGCACTGGGTACTGCACTAGACGTAGAGATAGGGGTACAAGAGACAACCTGGTAGGTAGAACCTGTTAGATAAATAAGTATATCAGAATAATCACACACAATGTGAGGGGGCTCAATACAGATGTGAAGAGAAAAACAGCACTCACACAATACATTAGAGCGAGGGCAGAGTTAATTTTGTTACAGGAGACCCACTTCACCAATTCAGTTATTCCTAGGTACTGGTCTAGGCAATTCCCTACACACTATCACTCAGTGACGGACACAAAAAAGAGGGGGGTTTCCATTATTATTCACCAATCGCTTCAATTTCAGACAGAGGAAGTGATCACGGACCCGGAGGTTCCTTATAGTTAGAGGGTCCATCCAAGCCACCCCGGTTACCATATGCAATGTGTACGCTCCCAATGAGAATCAGGGGGCATTCTTCAGACATATCTCACATTTGCTAACTCAGTGGTCCCAATCCAGAATCATTCTGGCTGGGGACTTTAGCATTTCTCTACTCCCACTTAGAACTACAGGGATGGTAAAACTAACTAACAACATAGACACAATTCCATAGCAAAGTCCGTCAGGGATTCCCTAGCAATGCATAACCTACTGGACACTTGGGAAGCTAAATATGGTAAGACAAACGACTATACATACTATTCCTCTCCGCACCGTTCATACTCTAGGTTGGACTATGTATTTGTGAGTCAAACACTGTTTCCGAATATAATGGCATCCTCTATCCAGCCGTGTGTGGGGTCGGACCATTCGATCATACTGTTAGAGATGACGGGATTACTCAACTACAATAGACAATGTTCCTGGACCTTTGACCCGACAGTTCTTAGAGACCCCCAGACCCAGCAGACCTTCGCGAAGCTGATAGAGGAATACTGGGCTCACAACATGGAGACAACTGTTAACCCACTTAACACTTGGGCGGCTCACAAACCGTATCTTAGGGGCCTATTAATTAAGGAAAAAATTAGATTTATCAGACAACACACAGAGACAATTCGCACTTTGCAGACTGGAAGTATATGACCGCGGTTTTGGGGGAAATGGGTTTTGAGGGACCATTTATGAAGGCGATCGGGGGATTATATTCCACACCAACGGCGGTTATTAGGGCAGCAGGATTTCAATCTAAGACTGTAGAAGTATTAAATGGGACCCGCCAGGGCTGCCTTTTTCGCCTATTCTTTTTGCTCTGTGTATGGAGCCATTAGCGGCAAATATTAGAAACAACCCAGATGTCTCGGGGGTGTTGGTTAAGGATGCAGAATATAAATTATCGCTCTTTGCAGATGATATCCTGTTGACAAGAAGTCCATTACCTATCTAGGTATTAAACTCCCGGGTTCGTATCAGCTCCTGTATGGTTTGAACTATGTTCCATTATATAACACTATAAAGAGGGATTTGAGGAAGTGGAAGGCATTTAATTTCTCCTGGTATGACAGGCTCTCTAGTATTAAGATGAACATTCGACCAAGACTTCTGTATCTGTTCAGGGCGCTCCCGATAGCGGTGCCGGGGACTGAGCTACAAAAGCTACAAGCTTCATTGACCAACTATCTGAGGGGGAGAGACGGGGTAGGATAGCATCAGATATACTAACCAGGCATAGACAGTTGGGAGGGGTAGGCCTCCCAAACCTAATCGACTACTACAGGGCGGCTCACTACTGAGTAAAAATGATTATAACATTATATGGACGAGACTTGAGGCGGACCTGGGGCGCTATGCAAAGCCAGCAGACGTACCATGGGAAACAGGACTCACGACTGAGGGCCCCACCTTTAGGACTCAGGCCACGGCAGATACAGTTAGGGGGTGGAAATCGCTAATGGGGTCTTTAGCTTTGATACATAGAAATTCTAGGGCTAGGCCACTAAACCTGCTACTGCACCCAGATCTACGAGCGCGGGTGGGAAAGTGGCAGAATAAGGGACTTTATAGAGTAGCCGACTTTTTGGAAGGTAACCGCATACAGATGTATACGCAGATTCAGGACAGTATTCACCCACTTAAATTGCACTGGTTTCTCTACCTACAAATCTCCTCGGCCCTACAGAAATACTGCTCCCTGGGGTCCACACAGACTCTTACTACACTAGAACATATATGTATTTTGCGAGAAAGATCGAAAAAAGCTATCACATCATTATATCTGGCCCTTCAGGGAGCTAAATCTCAAAACCGGTCGTCTATAGTAACCAAATGGGAGCAGGAAACAGGATTGGATCTCTCGAGGTCTCAGTGGGATATGATTTTATTCAACTCGAGCAAAGGGTTGATTAGTGCTGACCTCAGGGAAAATTGTATTAAGACAGCCTTTAGGTGGTATCTCACTCCAGACAGGACAAGACACTATACCCCAGATGGCTTGGATCATTGCTACAGGGGATGTGGAGCCAAGGGGACATACTTACACATGTGGTGGGAGTGTCCAGAGATTAGGTCAACTTGGGAACAGCTAGAGTTACTCTTGGGGGAAGTATTGGGAGACTCAGTAAACCTGACAGTGGCTCATGCGCTTCTTAATAGCAGGCTAAGACCATACAATAAAGTAATTAATACCTTCATTCGGACAGTGTGCACTGCTACTAGGGTCTGCATCGCCAGGCATTGGAAAGTGGGGGCGCAACAATGGTCAGAGGTGTTGGATAAGATTACACACATTTATACTATGTCAGAGATAGCGGCTAATGCACAGGGGTCCAGGGAACACTTTACGAGCATTTGGTTCTACTGGATCATGCATAGGGCCAGAAGATAGAGCAAGGGATGGGGAGCATGTAACTGCAAGAATAATAGGGATCTGATCTTTAGAGTATTACCCCTATCGGAGAGTCTAGTCTCACTAGATATAGGTTAGTAGCTACGTGTGGAGAGATGAGACAAGGCAGGAGTTGAAGTGAAAAAAGTGCCAGTCGATTAGTGCCACAGATAAATCTTGTTAGTTCTGGAATAAATGTTTGAGTCCAGAACAGTGTTTTTTTATTGTTTGGGAATTTTATTTAATAAAGTAAAAGGGATCTCAGGGGATGGGAGGTGGGGCCGAAGGGTGACAGCAGTTCCTTTTACGGGATTGCTTTTTGGTCACAATACAAGGTTTGTTTGTTTTTTCTTTTGTACAAGTGTTAAAGAATGTGAATTGATATTGATGTTTGTAGCCACTTCCGTGATTAAGGATATTTTGTTATATATTTAACCCTGTGATCCTAAGAATAAAGAAATATTTCAACATAATTTGTATTATTTTGATTAATTTAACTTGTGTGCTGCCCTAAGCACTGGGAAATCTGCCCTCCTCCATAAAAAAAAAAAAAAAAGTTATGATTTTAAAATATGTAACTGAAACTTACCCACAGTAGTACATTGCCCATGAGGTTATGCAGGGACACCCTTTGAAAGGGTAGAGCCAGTATGCACCATAGACCTACCCCCAGCTAATCATAATATTTTAATGTACCAGCTACACATGCACTTGTATCTATGAGCATGCACTGACTCCCAGGAGTATGATTTGGTGTATCAGAGACTCAAGGGTTCAGAACTGTATTCTGTTATTCTGGAGGTCAGTTGGCCCCAGCTTCAGCCCTGGGCTCGATTTGAGACAGAAAATGACTGCAATGTGTTTCCTCTCTGCAGCTTGTCACTACCATAAACTACCAGGTTGGCTTGCTTGGGTACCGTATAAGATCAGCTCTCAGCACAACTGTAAACAATGTATTTTTATATTTCTACGTAAACATAATAGATAAAACCCTGATAAAAATGAGTATTTTATCCAAATTCATAGAAAACTATTGATAAAAACATGATCAACACATAGGGCCAAATTACAAGTGTAGCAATAATTTGCTCTCATTTTTGCACATTTAACCCCTGCTAGACTATGGCTTTTTGCCCGACACGCGTATTACAAGTTGAAAGTTGAAAGCTAACCCGGTGCACGCAAAAAACAGAATTTTAAATATTGCATCCGTGTTAACGTGTTCCCCTATAGACTTCAATGGACACCCTGCATCTCAAATTTAAGTTGTTTTTTTGTTTGTTTGTTTTTTTCTAATTTATTTATTTTCAATATAGAAGAATATTTATATAACAGTACTATAGTCATTAAATAATCATCAGATTTACAAACATCATAAATTGATAACAAGCTGTATATACGTTATAATTTTTCATCATTATTAATTTAACAAGTCCATGATAAAAACCATATAAAACATTGCATTTTCAATTAAAGCACATCTTCAGTGTTAAGCTTTAAAGGGACAGTTCACCCAAAAACTTTCTCCCCTTTAAATTATTCCCAATGATCCTTTATACCTGCTAGAGTGTATTAAATTGGTTGCAATTAGCTCCTTTACTCCTATTTCAGCATTTGAAATAGCTGATTTAGTTTGTGGTTTCCCAACCTATACTGAAAGTTTTGATACTGGAGTATATGCTATTGACAAGCAGTGGGATGCAGGATAATTTTCCATTGTTCTCTCTATGTATTTAGCTTTGGTGTTCCAGACAATTATAAGATAAGGAAGCAATTGTCTGTGAACACAAAGTTATAACATAATGAGATCTGATATTACCTTAAAGGGACATTAAACACTTTGAGATGGTAATATAAAATGATAAATTGTATATATAAAACAACTCTGCAATATACTTTCATCATTTATTTTGTCCTCTTTGCCTGTAATTCCATTCTGAAATTGTGAGCTTTTCAGTTCCTGTTAGAAATGGAAGTGCAGAACACTGTTAAATCCAGCACAACCATTGGCTGCACACTCTAGTGACCTATTTATAACTGTCCCTAATTGGCCACAGCAGAGAAGGTAACACAAGTTATAACATGGCAGCTAACAGTGTTTTATAGACACTAAAACTTTACACTTATTTTGTCAAATTTTTAAACAACTAATGAAACTTTAAAAAATACATCTACATGTTAGTCATGGACTAAACTTTTCTTTGAATGCATCATTCTATCTAGCATGTATTTAGTGTTTAATGTCCCTTTAAGTTCAACCCCTTGTAA
>NW_026510934.1:47500-86851 GCF_027579735.1 Bombina bombina
TGGCTCCAAAATCTTCATCCAACCCAAGCGGGGGCTGGCGATCCATCATCCGGTGGCTGACGAGGTCCAGAAGAGGCTCCAAAGTCTTCATCCTATCCGGGAAGAAGAGTAGATCCGGACCGGCAACCATCATCTTCCAAGCGGCATCTTCTATCTTCATCCGATGAGGACCGACTCCATCCTGAAGACCTCCACCGCGGACCCATCTTCATCCGGCGACGTCCAACTGAAGAATGATGGTTCCTTTAAGGGACGTCATCCAAGATGGCGTCCCTGGAATTCCGATTGGCTGATAGGATTCTATCAGCCAATCGGAATTAAGGTAGGAATATTCTGATTCAGAATCAAGTTCAATCCGATTGGCTGATCCAATCAGCCAATCAGATTGAGCTTGCATTCTATTGGCTGTTCCGATCAGCCAATAGAATGCGAGCTCAATCTGATTGGCTGATTGGATCAGCCAATCGGATTGATCTTGATTCTGATTGGCTGATTCCATCAGCCAATCAGAATATTCCTACCTTAATTCCGATTGGCTGAATCCTATCAGCCAATCGGAATTCCAGGGACGCCATCTTGGATGATGTCCCTTAAAGGAACCGTCATTCTTCAGTTGGACGTCGCCGGATGAAGATGGGTCCACGGTGGAGGTCTTCAGGATGGAGCCGGTCCTCATCGGATGAAGATAGAAGGTGCCGCTTGGAAGATGATGGTTGCCGGTCCGGATCTACTCTTCTTCCCGGATAGGATGAAGACTTTGGAGCCTCTTCTGGACCTCTTCAGCCACCTGATGATGGATCGCCAGCCCCCGCTTGGGTTGGATGAAGATTTTGGAGCCAGGACCGATCGGTGATACCCGGTGAGGTGAAGACAAGGTAGGATGATCTTCAGGGGCTTAGTGTTAGGTTTATTTAAGGGGGGTTTGGGTTAGATTAGGGGTATGTGGGTGGTGGGTTGTAATGTTGGGGGGGGGTATTGTATGTTTTTTTTTACAGGCAAAAGAGCTGAACTTCTTGGGGCATGCCCCGCAAAGGGCCCTGTTCAGGGCTGGTAAGGTAAAAGAGCTTTGAACTTTAGTAATTTAGAATAGGGTAGGGCATTTTTTATTTTGGGGGTCTTTGTTATTTTATTAGGGGGCTTAGAGTAGGTGTAATTAGTTTAAAATTGTTGTAATATTTTTCGTATGTTTGTAAATATTTTTTTATTTTTTGTAACTTAGTTCTTTTTTATTTTTTGTACTTTAGTTAGTTTATTTCATTGTAGTTATTTGTAGGTATTGTATTTAATTAATGTATTGATAGTGTAGTGTTAGGTTTAATTGTAGGTAATTGTAGGTATTTTATTTAATTAATTTAATGATAATATAGTGTTAGGTTTAATTGTAACTTAGGTTAGGATTTATTTTACAGGTAATTTTGTAATTATTTTAACTATTTTAGCTATTAAATAGTTCTTAACTATTTAATAGCTATTGTACCTGGTTAAAATAATTACAAAGTTACCTGTAAAATAAATATTAATCCTAAAATAGCTATAATATAATTATAATTTATATTGTAGCTATATTAGGATTTATTTTACAGGTAAGTATTTAGCTTTAAATAGGAATAATTTATTTAATAAGAGTTAATTAATTTCGTTAGATTTAAATTATATTTAAGTTAGGGGGGTGTTAGTGTTAGGGTTAGACTTAGCTTTAGGGGTTAATACATTTATTAGAATAGCGGTGAGCTCCGGTCGGCAGATTAGGGGTTAATAATTGAAGTTAGGTGTCGGCGATGTTAGGGAGGGCAGATTAGGGGTTAATACTATTTATTATAGGGTTAGTGAGGCGGATTAGGGGTTAATAACTTTATTATGATAGCGGTGCGGTCCGCTCGGCAGATTAGGGGTTAATAAGTGTAGGCAGGTGGAGGCGACGTTGTGGGGGGCAGATTAGGGGTTAATAAATATAATATAGGGGTCGGCGGTGTTAGGGGCAGCAGAATAGGGGTACATAAGGATAATGTAAGTAGCGGCGGTTTACGGAGCGGCAGATTAGGGGTTAAAAATAATATGCAGGGGTCAGCGATAGCGGGGGCGGCAGATTAGGGGTTAATAAGTGTAAGGCTAGGGGTGTTTAGACTCGGGGTACATGTTAGGGTGTTAGGTGCAGACGTAGGAAGTGTTTCCCCTTAGCAAACAATGGGGCTGCGTTAGGAGCTGAACGCAGCTTTTTTGCAGGTGTTAGGTTTTTTTTCAGCTCAAACAGCCCCATTGTTTCCTATGGGGGAATCGTGCATGAGCACGTTTTTGAGGCTGGCCGCGTCCGTAAGCAACTCTGGTATCAAGAGTTGAAGCTGCGTTAAATATGCTCTACGCTCCTTTTTTGGAGCCTAACGCAGCCTTTATGTGGACTCTCAATACCAGAGTTATTTTTATGGTGCGGCCAGAAAAAAGCCAGCGTTAGCTACGCGGGTCCTTACCGACAAAACTCTAAATCTAGCCGTCTACTACTTGAGTTTAGTGAAATCTTGGTTTAGCAGTTATATCAAGGCATCTGCTGCCACCTAGAGTTCATACCTGGTCTTGGTTTTACAGCAGAATTTTGTTTAGTTACTTTTGGGTATACATTTTTGCAGTGAGATTATACATGTACATTATGAATTGAATAAGGCAGTTTAGTCTTGACCATGACATTTTCATATGAATATACCCAAAATTCACAAATATACAACAAAACTTCTGTGGAGTTAATTGCAGACATTCTTTCATTATTTTACTATGTTTTGTTGAAAAGAGGGTGTTTAAAAAGGGATTTTTTTTACACACACATTCCATCTTGAATAAACTAACATTTTCTTAATTTTAGAGGCATGTCCCTCTCCACCAATAGAGCTTTAGGATCTGCTCTTATCAGCCAATGAACCTTAGAAAAAAGCAGAATGCAAACAAATATTTAACATCACCAATATTCATAATATAGATACATGGAGGGGGGCTAAGGAGGCCTATCAACCCCAGACATTTTTCTCATTATAGCTATGCATAAGCTGTGTATTTTTTTTTATGTCAACATGCTAACATTTTCAAAATAATTAACAAATGTTGTGTACAATCAGAATGTAGGTAAATAATCATTGCAAATCAAATGGACTTCAAAATTAGCACTTCAACTGATGCTTTTTTTTTTTTTGAAAAACACAAAAGAATAATCCAAAATTACATTACTAGTATTTGGCATGCTCTTAATATAAACATACAGAATAGGTAAAAAAACAGGCATTCTTTATTTTTTTTCACAGAAAAAAACCCTATTCAATATTGACATATCATTCAGAACATAGTAGTAAGGAGATAATAAAAAAATTGTATTTAAAAATCCCCCATGACAGATATAACACATGAACAGTATATGTTTTCTTAAAGGGACATTAAATTCTTTGAGATAACAACATAGTTTGTAACATTAACGCCCAGATTACAAGCAGCGCACTAATGCTAGAGCGGGATGTGATGAGCAGTATCGATGGACTACGATCAAGTTAGCACGCAACTTCATATTACAAGTCCATGGTAAAATTTAAATTTATGGGTTGCTTTTGAGCAAAAGACCAAATAACCTTAGAAGAATTAGTGTGACCTGAGACATGAAATGTAAGGGTTGAAAAAAGTTTCACAAAACACCTGTTAAACGCATTAAAATTAAGTATTACACTCATATATACACATTTTTAATAATAATAAAAATATATAACATTTATATTGATAAAAAGGTTTAAAAGGGTTAAAAAGGTATATGGTATACAGCAAGGTGTTTGACAGGGAAGGGCTCTAATATATATATATATATATATATATATATATATATATATATATATATATATATATATATATATATATATCTCAATCTGTAAGAGCAAATTAAATACATTTTTAAATTCAGCTATAGAGCAGCAATACACTACTGGGAGCTAGCTGAAGACATCTTATGAGCCAATGACAAGAAGTACATCTTCATAGCAACCAATCAGCAGGTAGCTCCCTGTAGTGCATTGCTGCTCCTAAGCCTACCTAGGTATGCTTTTCAACAAAGATACCAAGAGTACAAAACAGAGATACGTTGTAAAGTCTCTTAATATTGCATTGCATGGTCTATCTGAACTGGAGGGAGTCAGGTGGATGCAGTGTTAATTTTGACTGAAAATTTCAATTTAGTCTTAGTTTTAGTCTTTTCGTATTTTAGTCATTTGAATTGTTTTAGTTTTAGTCTAGTTTTAGTCGACTGAATTTTCAGTAGATTTTAGTCGACTAAATCCCAGTAGATTTTAGTTGACTAAAATCTAATGGGTTTAGTTAAAGTGTAATGCATTATTTAAGCATTTCTCTATCATTTGCAAACTGATTACATACTCCAGGAGTAAACATAATATCTGTTAATATTTATGGTATTAAGGTTTAAACATGCAATATAGACACAGATTTAGCCGTTGTGATAGGTAACATCTTTATTAAACTTACAATTAAATAAAACCAAGTTTCATAAAAAAAACAGAAGTGCAACTTTAAAATATAAAAAAACAAAACTGTAAACTGTATTGGCTGTATTGCACATATTACCCAATATAAAACCTTTAACAGTTCTCTGTTAATAATTAAAACATGTATCAAGTAACTCAACACAACAAAAAGTTTCTGCAGATAGCACAGGCACAGCATAACTTAACCCCTTAATGACCACAGCACTTTTCCATTTTCTGTCCGTTTGGGACCAAGGCTATTTTTACATTTTTGCGGTGTTTGTGTTTAGCTGTAATTTTCCTCTTACTCATTTACTGTACCCACACATATTATATACCGTTTTTCTCGCCATTAAATGGACTTTCTAACGATACCATTATTTTCATCATATCTTATAATTTACTATAAAAAAAAATATAAAATATGAGGAAAAAATGAAAAAAAATACACTTTTTCTAACTTTGACCCCCAAAATCTGTTACACATCTACAACCACCAAAAAACACCCATGCTAAATAGTTTCTAAATTTTGTCCTGAGTTTAGAAATACCCAATGTTTACATGTTCTTTGCTTTTTTTGTAAGTTATAGGGCAATAAATACAAGTAGCACTTTGCTATTTCCAAACCATTTTTTTTTCAAAATTAGCGCTAGTTACATTAGAACACTGATATCTTTCAGGAATCCCTGAATATCCATTGACATGTATATATTTATTTTTAGTAGACATCCCAAAGTATTGATCTAGGCCCATTTTGGTATATTTCATGCCACCATTTCACCGCCAAATGCGATCAAATAAAAAAAATTGTTCACTTTTTCACAAATTTTTTCACAAACTTTAGGTTTCTCACTGAAATTATTTACAAACAGCTTGTGCAATTATGGCATAAATGGTTGTAAATTGTTCTCTGGGATCCCCTTTGTTCAGAAATAGCAGACTTATATGGCTTTGGTGTTGCTTTTTGGTAATTAGAATGCCACTAAATGCCACTGCGCACCACACGTGTATTATGCCCAGCAGTGAAGGGGTTAATTAGGGAGCATGTAGGGAGCTTTTTGGGGTAATTTTAGCTTTAGTGTAGTGTAGTAGACAACCCCAAGTATTGATCTAGGCCCATTTTGGTATATTTCATGCCACCATTTCACCGCCAAATGGGATCAAATTAAAAAAAACGTAACATTTTTCACAATTTTAGGTTTCTCACTGAAATCATTTACAAACAGCTTGTGCAGTTATGGCACAAATGGTTGTAAATGCTTCTCTGGGATCCCCTTTGTTCAGAAATAGCAGACATATATGGCTTTGGCGTTGCTTTTTGGTATTTAGAAGGCCGCTAAATGCCGCTGCGCATCACACGTGTATTATGGCTAGCAGTGAAGGGGTTAATTAGGTAGCTTGTAGGGAGCTTGCAGGGTTAATATCACATTTAGTGTAGAGCTCAGCCTCCCACCTGAAACATCAGACCCCCTGATCCCTCCCAAACAGCTCTCTTCCCTCCCCCACCCCACAATTGTCCCCGCCATCTTAAGTACTGGCAGAAAGTCTGCCAGTACTAAAATAAAAGCTATATTTGGTTTTTTTGTGTGTTTTTAAAAGCATATTTACATATGCTGCTGTGTACTATCCCCCCTTAGCCCCCAACCTCACTGATCCCCCCCAAACAGCTCTATAACCCTCCCACTCTAACTTAATCTGCGCCATCTTGGGTACTGGCAGCTGTCTGCCAGTACCCAGTTTAGAAGAAAACATGCTTTTTTTTCATTTTTACTATTTTTTTCTGTAGTGTAGCTTCCCCCCACACCAAACCAACCCCCCACCCCTCCACGATCTCTTTTTGTGCTTTTGCACAAACAAGATTTGGCCATTTCTAACTAAAGATATTTTCCGTAGTGTAGCGGTTCCCACCCGCTCCCGCCCGTGCACGCGCCCGCCCGCCACCCTCCGTGCACGCGCGCGCGCCCCCGCGCGCCCCCTAACGTTCCCGCCCCCGATCCCGCCCCCCTTGACATATCAGCGCACACCGATGGCCGCCCACCCGCCTCCCAAGCCGGCTCCCACCCACCAACGATACCGGCCATCGATGTCCGGTGCAGAGAGGGCCACAGAGTGGCTCTCTCTGCACCGGAAGGCCATGTAAGGTTATTGCAGGATGCCTCCATATCGAGGCATCACTGCAATAACCGGAAAGAAGCTGGAAGCGAGCAGGATCGCTTCCAGCTGCTTTCCACACCGAGGACGTGCAGGGTACGTCCTCAGGCGTTAACTGCCTTTTTTTCGAGGACGTACCCTGCACGTCCTCGGTCATTAAGGGGTTAAACCCATACTCGTGGGTTATGCTTATTTCTATAGGAAGAATCAATTGATTGTTCACAGATTCGAAAAAGTTTCGGCAACGATATTAGCACTGCTCTAGAACTTCCAAACTCATTATATACTCCTGGAGTAAAGGTTTATTAACCTGTTTTTATTTATGGTATTAAGGTTTGAACATGCAATACAGATTTAACAGATTTAACTGTTGTGGTATATAACATGTCTTTATTTATCTTAAAATTTAATAAAATTAAGTTTCGTAAATTTTACAAAAGAGCAGTAATTAGATATGGATTGATTATAACAACTTGCATAAAATGTTTTTGTCAGCAAACTTTGATTTAGTTTTAGTCATAGTCTTTTGACTAAAATGTCATTTTGATTTAGTTTTAGTCATAGTCTTTTGACTAAAATGTCATTTTAGTTTTAGTCGTATTTTAGTCATCAGAATATCTTTAGTTTTATAGTCATTTTAGTCTAGTTTTAGTCGACGAAATTAACACTGGGTGGATGGCTGTAAAGTGCCAGTATATCTAGACACAATTTATTTGGTGTTTTAAACTCTGTGAGTACATCAGTTTTACAACCCACAGTAGATTTTGTATTGAAAAAATTAGAGAGCTGAGAGTGGTGACTGTACATTGTACAAGACAAGGTAGATGAGGCTTTGATCGCTTGTTGGTAATAACATGAAATTACATCCAGTATCCATTGGTCTAAAATCAACTTTAACAAAATAACTCTGAAGCTATTTTGCTATTTTTGTTCTTAAGAGACATTAAGCTCACAGCATATTGTAATAAAGCACTGTATTGTAAAAGAAAGGTCAACATCACTAATTTGATAGCACAGTCTACAAAGTATTGCAAATAAAGTGCAGTTCAGTTAAACAATTCTTGAAAAGCCTAATGGAATCCATGTTCCAGTTAGATGTTAATATGCTTGTGCTTTTTAGGAAATATATTATTTATTTAAAAAATGTACAGGGAGTGCAGAATTATTAGGCAAATGAGTATTTTGACCACATCATCCTCTTTATGCATGTTGTCTTACTCCAAGTTGTATAGGCTCGAAAGCCTACTACCAATTAAGCATATTAGGTGATGTGCATCTCTGTAATGAGAAGGGGTGGGGTCTAATGACATCAACACCCTATATCAGGTGTGCATAATTATTAGGCAACTTCCTTTCCTTTGGCAAAATGGGTCAAAAGAAGGACTTGACAGGCTAAGAAAAGTCAAAAATAGTGAGATATCTTGCAGAGGGATGCAGCACTCTTAAAATTGCAAAGCTTCTGAAGCGTGATCATCGAACAATCAAGCGTTTCATTCAAAATAGTCAACAGGGTCGCAAGAAGCGTGTGGAAAAACCAAGGCGCAAAATAACTGCCCATGAACTGAGAAAAGTCAAGCGTGCAGCTGCCAAGATGCCACTTGCCACCAGTTTGGCCATATTTCAGAGCTGCAACATCACTGGAGTGCCCAAAAGCACACGGTGTGCAATACTCAGAGACATGGCCAAGGTAAGAATGGCTGAAAGACGACCACCACTGAACAAGACACACAAGCTGAAACGTCAAGACTGGGCCAAGAAATATCTCAAGACTGATTTTTCTAAGGTTTTATGGACTGATGAAATAAGAGTGAGTCTTGATGGGCCAGATGGATGGGCCCGTGGCTGGATTGGTAAAGGGCAGAGAGCTCCAGTCCGACTCAGACGCCAGCAAGGTGGAGGTGGAGTACTGGTTTGGGCTGGTATCATCAAAGATGAGCTTGTGGGGCCTTTTCGGGTTGAGGATGGAGTCAAGCTCAACTCCCAGTCCTACTGCCAGTTTATGGAAGACACCTTCTTCAAGCAGTGGTACAGGAAGAAGTCTGCATCCTTCAAGAAAAACATGATTTTCATGCAGGACAATGCTCCATCACACGCGTCCAAGTACTCCACAGCATGGCTGGCAAGAAAGGGTATAAAAGAAGAAAATCTAATGACATGGCCTCCTTGTTCACCTGATCTGAACCCCATTGAGAACCTGTGGTCCATCATCAAATGTGAGATTTACAAGGAGGGAAAACAGTACACCTCTCTGAACAGTGTCTGGGAGGCTGTGGTTGCTGCTGCACGCAATGTTGATGGTGAACAGATCAAAACACTGACAGAATCCATGGATGGCAGGCTTTTGAGTGTCCTTGCAAAGAAAGGTGGCTATATTGGTCACTGATTTGTTTTTGTTTTGTTTTTGAATGTCAGAAATGTATATTTGTGAATGTTGAGATGTTATATTGGTTTCACTGGTAAAAATAAATAATTGAAATGGGTATATATTTGTTTTTTGTTAAGTTGCCTAATAATTATGCACAGTAATAGTCACCTTTACACACAGATATCCCCCTAAAATAGCTAAAACTAAAAACAAACTAAAAACTACTTCCAAAAATATTCAGCTTTGATATTAATGAGTTTTTTGGGTTCATTGAGAACATGGTTGTTGTTCAATAATAAAATTAATCCTCAAAAATACAACTTGCCTAATAATTCTGCACTCCCTGTATATGCAGTCCTTAAAGGGACATTAAACACAATTTTTTTTCTTTCATGATTTAGAAAGAGCATGCCATTTTAAACAACTTTCTAATTTACTTCTATTGTTAATTTGCTTCATTCTCTTGATATACTTTGCTGAAAAGCATATCTAGATAGGCTCAGTAACGGCTGATTGGTTGCTGCACATAGATGCCTCGTCTGATTGGCTCACCCATGTGCATTGCTATTTCTTTAACAAAGGATATCTAAAGAATGAAGCAAATTAGATAATAGAAGTAAATTGGAATGTTGTTTAAAATTGTATTCTCTATCTGAATCATAAAATACATTTTTTGGGTTTAGTATCCCTTTAAGGCTTTCTAAAATATTGATTTGTCGCCGCACCCCCTTATGACACGTGTACACTTCTGCCTACCTCAGTATGCACTCCTGGAAAGAAGCTAAGGTCTAATTTTTACACTCTTTTTGAATTGTAAATATTTGACTTCCATGTATATTTGTGTTAAAGGGACACTGAACTCAAAATTTTTCTATCGTGATTTAGATAGAGCATGCAATTTTAAGCAACTTTCTAATTTACTCCTATTATCAAATTCTTTTCATTCTCTTGGTATCTTTATTTGAAATGCAAGAATGTAAGTTTATATGCCGGCCCATTTTTGGTGAACACACTTTGTTGTTCTTGCTGATTGGTGGTTAAATTCACCTACCAATAAACAACTGCTTTCCATGGTTCTGATCCAAAAATATAGATTAGATGCCTTCTTTTTCAAATAAAGAAAGCAAGAGAACGAAGAAAAATTGATAATAGGAGTAAATTAGAAAGTTGTTTAAAATTACATGCTCTGTCTGAATCAAAGAAAAAAATGTGGGTTCAGTGTCCCTTTAAGTAAACAACCGGAAAAAAAGGCCTGAAACAGAGCATTTTATTATGTTGCTAGAATGTCCCTTTAAATTCTCAGCAGGGTATTTTCTTGAAGCAGACCACACAATCAACACACAATATAACTTATTAGGTTATGAAGAGGCTTTAGTTTTAGAAAACAAAATGGAAAAGTTATGAAGCTCCTACACATGGTGTCTGTTAATTGTTTTCTAGAACATTCAGTTTCTCTGACTACTCTCATGTGATTGAGAAAATGAATTGAATCAGAGGTCTGAACAGTCCCTTATTTACTGTAATTTAATTTATGGATGGTGAATAGGCCTCACTCATGACAAGGGATAAAGACTGAGAGACTGGCCTTGTAATGTCACAATGTCTTACATTCCTTTAGCTAATCAAATCATGCAAACTTGTTCTAACACTTCCACACCCCTAATGCTGTAACTTGTGTTATATTATCAGAACCTAACCACATCTAGGTATTTCTTATTCTGACCAGAGCCGGCTCAACCACGGGACCAAGTCAGACCCAGACCACTCCTGTTCTCTGTCTCCATGGGGGAAGTCACAGGCTCCTAGCAGCATAACCTCATCATGCGCTCCATTTGCAATCTAGCCCTTTATATTCTAATCTCAAATTGCTAAAAATCTCAATTAGAAAATGTTGATGTATACACCAGCACCAACCAACCATGTCCTGTTTCTCCTCTGATGCTCTGTGTGCCACCTGCCCATTTATGGCAAACAAATGATTCCAAAGCAGATTCCACAGCAGATTAAGGGATAATCTCCTGAAACGTCGCTCTAACCTGTTTTGTACCTCCATGGGAGAAGTCTAATACATTTTTCATGAAAAGGCTGTGGAATCATTTGTTTGCTGTATATATAGAGGTTGACAGTCCCTCTTCCCACCTGCACCAGTTTGTTTCACCTGGGAGCTGTACACTGCTTTGTTTGCCCATTTATGAATAAATAGAACATATTCTGCTATGTAAAGAACATTGGAATGTTAAATATTTATATTTTCATATCGGGTTAGCGCACTTAAGAAAATGGGATCATGTTTAAAGGGACAGTATACACCAATTTTCATTTTACTGCATGCAATAGACACTACTATAAAGAATAATATGCACAGATACTGATATAAAAATCCAGTATAAAACCGTTTAAAAACTTACTTAGAAAATTCTAGTTTAGCTCTGCTTAAAAGGTTACTGTAACACCCACTGCAAGTGGGAAATAGCAAAAAAAGCAGACACTCCCCCTTCCTCTGCATATGAAAATACTCTATACACAAACAGGAGCAAGGTAGAGTAGGTATACCTTGGTATTCTCCTAAAACTTTGGGGCTTGGTTAGGAGTCTGATAATCAGTGCAATGTTATCCAAAAATAAGCAAAACTATACATTTAAAAAAAAAAAGAAAAGCTGTATAGGCTATATAAATGGATCATCTACAAAACATTTATGAAAAGAAAAATCTAGGGTAATGTCCCTTTAAGCGCGAGTAGGGTGTTGGGTTTCCCCCCCACTTCTTTTGCTCCATTGACTTCATCAGTTTTTTACACGTGTCGGATTAGTGTGAGAGTGATAACTTTTTACTTTCAAGTTGTAATTTGAGAGCAACCCGATGAGCGCAAAAAGCTTACTTTTAGCATAGTTAACACTCGAACAGGAGCGTTTAATAGAGCTCCACTTGTAATCTGGCCCTAAAGGTCCAAGGTCTGTTAATGTGAATAATATGGCCCAGATTGCAAGCCAAGCTCAATTAATAATGTACAGTGTGTTTTTTATGCTCCACCTCTCACAAACAATAATGTGTATTACAAGCTACTGGTTAGAATGCTCAAATCATTTTTAACCCCTTAAGGATCAGGAATTTCAGGGAAAAAAACTTACTCAAAAGACCAGAGCATTTTTGCTATCACTTCATTTAAACAGAAGAAAGCCTTATTTTTTTAATTTTATTTACCTATGAAAACTTTTTTATTAGTTGACAACCCAAGGTATTGATCTAGGCCCATATTGCAATCAAATTAAAAAAGTTAACTTTTTCATAAACTTTGGGTTTCTCACTGACATTATTTACATATCACGTATGCAGTCATAACACAATTCTTTGTTAACAAATACCAGACATGTATGGCTTTGGCATTGCCTTTTGGTAATTAGAAGGCTACTAATTGCAGCTGCAAACCACAATTCTGAAATTCCCAGCAGTGAAGGGGTTAATCAGGTAGCTATAGTATAGTAGATATTACCCACCCCCTGATCCACAGAAACAGCTCTCTTTCCTCCGTAACCCCCCACACCACCATCTTAGGTACTGGCAGATAGTCTGCCAATGTGAAGTTTTAGGGCATTTTTTTTCTGCAGTATAGGATTCTTCTTACCCTCCCACCTCCCTGATCCCCCCAAACAGCTCTCTAACCCTCTCCCTCTAACTACTATCCACCATCTTAGTTAGCTGTCTGCCAGTACCCAGTTCATATACATTTTACTTTAGTCATTATTCAGATAGGGCATGTCATTTGAAATAACTTTCCAATATACTTTTATCATCAATTTTCTTCTCTTGGTATTAGTTGAAAGCTAAACTTAGGTAGGTCATATGCTAATTTCTAACGGCTAGATTTGGAGTTTGGCGGTAAAAGGGCTGTTAACGCTCCGCGGGTTTTTTTCTGGCCGCACCATAAATTTAACTCTGGTATCGAGAGTTCAAACAAATGCTGCGTTAGGCTCCAAAAAAGGAGCGTAGAGCATATTTAGCGCAAATGCAACTCTCGATACCAGAGTTGCTTACGGACGCGGCCGGCCTCAAAAACGTGCTCGTGCACGATTCTCCCATAGGAAACAATGGGGCTGTTTGAGCTGAAAAAAAACCTAACACCTGCAAAAAAGCAGCGTTCAGCTCCTAACGCAGCCCCATTGTTTCCTATGGGGAAACACTTCCTACGTCTGCACCTAACACTCTAACATGTACCCCGAGTCTAAACACCCCTAGCCTTACACTTATTAACCCCTAATCTGCCGCCCCCGCTATCGCTGACCCCTGCATTACACTTTTAACCCCTAATCTGCCGCTCCGTAAACCGCCGCCACCTACGTTATCCCTATGTACCCCTAATCTGCTGCCCTAACATCGCCGACCCCTATGTTATATTTATTAACCCCTAATCTGCCCCCCACAACGTCGCCGACACCTACCTACACTTATTAACCCCTAATCTGCCGAGCGGACCTGAGCGCTACTATAATAAAGTTATTAACCCCTAATCCGCCTCACTAACCCTATCATAAATAGTATTAACCCCTAATCTGCCCTCCCTAACATCGCCGACACCTACCTTCAATTATTAACCCCTAATCTGCCGACCGGAGCTCACCGCTATTCTAATAAATGTATTAACCCCTAAAGCTAAGTCTAACCCTAACACTAACACCCCCCTAAGTTAAATATAATTTTTATCTAACGAAATAAATTAACTCTTATTAAATAAATGATTCCTATTTAAAGCTAAATACTTACCTGTAAAATAAATCCTAATATAGCTACAATATAAATTACATTTATATTATAGCTATTTTAGGATTAATATTTATTTTACAGGTAACTTTGTATTTATTTTAACCAGGTACAATAGCTATTAAATAGTTAAGAACTATTTAATAGTTACCTAGTTAAAATAATTACAAATTTACCTGTAAAATAAATCCTAACCTAAGATATAATTAAACCTAACACTACCCTATCAATAAAATAATTAAATAAACTACCTACAATTACCTACAATTAACCTAACACTACACTATCAATAAATTAATTAAACACAATTGCTACAAATAAATACAATTAAATAAACTATCTAAAGTACAAAAAATAAAAAAGAACTAAGTTACAGAAAATAAAAAAATATTTACAAACATAAGAAAAATATTACAACAATTTTAAACTAATTACACCTACTCTAAGCCCCCTAATAAAATAACAAAGACCCCCAAAATAAAAAATTCCCTACCCTATTCTAAAATACTAAAATTACAAGCTCTTTTACCTTACCAGCCCTGAACAGGGCCCTTTGCGGGGCATGCCCCAAGAATTTCAGCTCTTTTGCCTGTTAAAAAAAACATACAATACCCCCCCCCAACATTACAACCCACCACCCACATAGCCCTAATCTAACCCAAACCCCCTTAAATAAACCTAACACTAATCCCCTGAAGATCTTCCTACCTTGTCTTCACCATCCAGGTATCACCGATCCGTCCTGGCTCCAAGATCTTCATCCAACCCAAGCGGGGGTTGGCGATCCATAATCCGGTGCTCCAAAGTCTTCCTCCTATCCGGCAAGAAGAGGACATCCGGACCGGCAAACATCTTCTCCAAGCGGCATCTTCTATGTTCTTCCATCCGATGACGACCGGCTCCATCTTGAAGACCTCCAGCGCGGATCCATCCTCTTCTTCCGACGACTAGACGACGAATGACGGTTCCTTTAAGGGACGTCATCCAAGATGGCGTCCCTCGAATTCCGATTGGCTGATAGGATTCTATCAGCCAATCGGAATTAAGGTAGGAATATTCTGATTGGCTGATGGAATCAGCCAATCAGAATCAAGTTCAATCCGATTGGCTGATCCAATCAGCCAATCAGATTGAGCTCGCATTCTATTGGCTGATCGGAACAGCCAATAGAATGCGAGCTCAATCTGATTGGCTGATTGGATCAGCCAATCGGATTGAACTTGATTCTGATTGGCTGATTCCATCAGCCAATCAGAAAATTCCTACCTTAATTCCGATTGGCTGATAGAATCCTATCATCCAATCGGAATTCGAGGGACGCCATCTTGGATGACGTCCCTTAAAGGAACCGTCATTCGTCGTCTAGTCGTCGGAAGAAGAGGATGGATCCGCGCTGGAGGTCTTCAAGATGGAGCCGGTCGTCATCGGATGGAAGAACATAGAAGATGCCGCTTGGAGAAGATGTTTGCCGGTCCGGATGTCCTCTTCTTGCCGGATAGGAGGAAGACTTTGGAGCACCGGATTATGGATCGCCAACCCCCGCTTGGGTTGGATGAAGATCTTGGAGCCAGGACGGATCGGTGATACCTGGATGGTGAAGACAAGGTAGGAAGATCTTCAGGGGATTAGTGTTAGGTTTATTTAAGGGGGTTTGGGTTAGATTAGGGGTATGTGGGTGGTGGGTTGTAATGTTGGGGGGGGGGTATTGTATGTTTTTTTTAACAGGCAAAAGAGCTGAAATTCTTGGGGCATGCCCCGCAAAGGGCCCTGTTCAGGGCTGGTAAGGTAAAAGAGCTTGTAATTTTAGTATTTTAGAATAGGGTAGGGAATTTTTTATTTTGGGGGTCTTTGTTATTTTATTAGGGGGCTTAGAGTAGGTGTAATTAGTTTAAAATTGTTGTAATATTTTTCTTATGTTTGTAAATATTTTTTTATTTTCTGTAACTTAGTTCTTTTTTATTTTTTGTACTTTAGATAGTTTATTTAATTGTATTTATTTGTAGCAATTGTGTTTAATTAATTTATTGATAGTGTAGTGTTAGGTTAATTGTAGGTAATTGTAGGTAGTTTATTTAATTATTTTATTGATAGGGTAGTGTTAGGTTTAATTATATCTTAGGTTAGGATTTATTTTACAGGTAAATTTGTAATTATTTTAACTAGGTAACTATTAAATAGTTCTTAACTATTTAATAGCTATTGTACCTGGTTAAAATAAATACAAAGTTACCTGTAAAATAAATATTAATCCTAAAATAGCTATAATATAAATGTAATTTATATTGTAGCTATATTAGGATTTATTTTACAGGTAAGTATTTATCTTTAAATAGGAATCATTTATTTAATAAGAGTTAATTTATTTCGTTAGATAAAAATTATATTTAACTTAGGGGGGTGTTAGTGTTAGGGTTAGACTTAGCTTTAGGGGTTAATACATTTATTAGAATAGCGGTGAGCTCCGGTCGGCAGATTAGGGGTTAATAATTGAAGGTAGGTGTCGGCGATGTTAGGGAGGGCAGATTAGGGGTTAATACTATTTATGATAGGGTTAGTGAGGCGGATTAGGGGTTAATAACTTTATTATAGTAGCGCTCAGGTCCGCTCGGCAGATTAGGGGTTAATAATTGTAGGTAGGTGTCGGCGACGTTGTGGGGGGCAGATTAGGGGTTAATAAATATAACATAGGGGTCGGCGATGTTAGGGGCAGCAGATTAGGGGTACATAGGGATAACGTAGGTGGCGGCGATTTGCGGTCGGAAGATTAGGGGTTAATTATTTTAAGTAGCTTGCGGCGACGTTGTGGGGGGCAAGTTAGGGGTTAATAAATATAATATAGGGGTCGGCGGGGTTAGGGGCAGCAGATTAGGGGTACATAAGTATAACGTAGGTGGCGGTCGGCAGATTAGGGGTTAAAAATTTTAATCGAGTGGCGGCGATGTGGGGGGGACCTCGGTTTAGGGGTACATAGGTAGTTTATGGGTGTTAGTGTACTTTAGGGTACAGTAGTTAAGAGCTTTATAAACCGGCGTTAGCCAGAAAGCTCTTAACTCCTGCTTTTTTCAGGCGGCTGGAATCTTGTCGTTAGAGCTCTAACGCTCACTGCAGAAACGACTCTAAATACCAGCGTTAGAAAGATCCCATTGAAAAGATAGGCTACGCAAATGGCGTAGGGGGATCTGCGGTATGGAAAAGTCGCGGCTGTAAAGTGAGCGTTAGACCCTTTAATCACTGACTCCAAATACCAGCGGGCGGCCAAAACCAGCGTTAGGAGCCTCTAACGCTGGTTTTGACGGCTACCGCCGAACTCTAAATCTAGGCCTAAGTGATTAAAGGCTGCCTCTTATCTCTTCTCATTTTGACAGTTTTCCACAGCTAGACATTTTGGTTGTCTTTAGATATAAATTACAAAGTACCAATACCATGAAAATAATTTGTATCAAGCCTTTTGTTTTTGTAATAATGGGTTAGAAAACATCTTCAGATGTGAATCTTAAAGGGATGCAAATGCTTTGTGACTGTGATATACAATTTAAAAAATAATAATAAATATGCATAGTTCAACAACTTTGCAAAACTCTTAATATTTATTATTACGAGTTTTGCGGTAAGAGGGGTGCGGTATTTACTTGCACATTATTGTCACCGCTCACTTACCTACAGTGCTGGTATTACAGGTTTTTATAAACCCGGCGTTAAAAGACAAGAAGTGAGCGTAGAGCAAAATTGAGCTCCATACCGCACTCCAATACCAGCGCTGCTTAAGTCAGTGGTGAGCTGGTTGTATGTACTCGTGCACGATTTCCCAATAGACTTCAATGGGGAGAGCCGGCTGAGAAAAAGCCTAACACCTGCAATAAAGCAGCGTAAAGCTCCGTAACACAGCCCCATTGATTCCTATGGGGAAACAAAATTTATGTTTACACCTAACATGAACCCCGAGTCTAAACACCCCTAATCTTACACTTATTAACCCCTAATCTGCCACCCCCGACATCGCCGACACCTACATTATACTTATTAACCCCTAATCTCCCTTTCCGTACATCGCCGACACCTACATTATAATTATTAACCCCTAATCTGCCCCTCCCGACATCACCTCCATTATAATAAACATATTAACCCCTAAACTGCCGTACTCCTGCCTCGCAAACACTAGTTAAATTGTATTAACCCCTAATCTGCCGTCCCTAACATTGACGCCACCTACATTTATTAACCCCTAATCTGCCACTCCTAACATCGCCGCCACTATACTAAAGTTATTAACCCTTAACCCTAACCCTAAACCTAACACCCCCTAACTTAAATATAATTAAATTAAATCTAACTCAAACCTACAATTAATAACAAAATAATTCCTATTTAAAACTAAAAACCTATAAAATAAACCCTAAGCTAGCTACAATATAACTAATAGTTACATTGTATCTAGCTTAGGGTTTATTTTTATTTTACAGGCAAGTTTGTATTTATTTTAACTAGGTGGAATAGTTACTAAATAGTTATTAACTATTTAATAACTACCTAGCTAAAATAAATAAAAATGTACCTGTAAAATAAAACCTAACCTGCCTTACACTAACACCGAACCTTACCCTACAATTAAATACATTACCAAAATTAAATACAATTAACTAAATTAAATACAATTAGCTAAATTACAAAAAACAAACACTAAATTACAGAAAATAAAAAACAAATTACAAGATCTTTAAACTAATTACACCTAA
Source organism: Bombina bombina (assembly GCF_027579735.1). Lineage (NCBI taxonomy): Eukaryota > Metazoa > Chordata > Amphibia > Anura > Bombinatoridae > Bombina > Bombina bombina. The sequence goes on from NW_026510934.1 coordinate 66,008, forward strand.
TCTAATAGCCCTATCAAAATAAAAAAGCCCACCTAAAATAAAAAAAAACCCTAGCCTAAACTAAACTACCAATAGCCCTTAAAAGGGCCTTTTGCGGGGCATTGCCCCAAAGAAATCAGCTCTTTTACCTGTAAAAAAAAATACAAACAACCCCCCCAACAGTAAAACCCACCACCCACACACCCAACCCCCCCAAATAAAGCTCTAACTAAAAAACCTAAGCTCCCCATTGCCCTGAAAAGGGCATTTGGATGGGCATTGCCCTTAAAAGCTCTTTAGCTCTTTTGCAGCACAAACCCTAATCTTAAAATAAAACCCACCCAATACACCCTTAAAAAAAAATCCTAACACTAACCCCTGAAGATCCACTTACAGTTTGGAAGAGCCGACATCCATTGTCAACAAAGCCGGGAGAAGTCTTCATCCAAGCGGCAAGATGTCTTCAACGAAGCCAGCAGGTCTTCATCCAGGCGGCATCTTCTATCTTCATCCATCCGGCGTGGAGCGGGTCCATCTTTAAGACATCCGACGCAGAGCATCCTCTTCAATCGACGGCTTCTACTATAATGAAGGTTCCTTTAAATGACGTCATCCAAGATGGCGTCCCTTAGATTCCGATTGGCTGATAGAATTCTATCAGCCAATCAGAATTAAGGTTGAAAAAATCCTATTGGCTGATTGGATCAGCCAATAGTATTGAAGTTCAATCCTATTGGCTGATTGTTTAGAGAAAAGAGGGATAGGGGGGAGTAGAGTTATAGGATTGGTGCCAGGTTTTACCTATATTTATTATTAACAATAGTATTCTAATTACTAGAATTTAGTTTATATGTAACAACAGCAAAACCCGGAGTGGATTATTCAATAAGGCAACTGACAACAACTAGACAAACTAGTTGTAACTGAGAGTACAACAAAGTTTAAAGAGAGAATAATTCCACTGAGTATTATCAGATTAACTCTACTAGTATCAAAAAGTGTTCAAAATAATAAAATTGTTCCCAATCATTCATACATTAAAGTTTATTAGGTCAACTAAGGAACTCACACTCATACAGTAGCAAAGGCTGTGAATTAAAACCACTTAAACTCTGTGGTTTGCATAATAGCTATTAGATAAGTATGTCCACTATTAGCTATCCTCAATCTGTATTGAATTAGAATTAACTAAGCCCTTACAATCCGAGGGCTGCATTAATATTATTATATAACAGTAAAGGATTAGAGGACATAAATTAAACCACTTATTAATCTATTTTCCACAAGAGTAAGCACATTAAAAACAAAACAACAGGAGAGACTGAGCTGCCCCTGCCTGACCACTGACACGCGTTTCACGAACGCTTCCTCAGAGGGGGTGCGGGCCGCTGCTACTCGGCATCTTATATTTAGTTAAAACGCCCACCACTCACACCAGACTGGTTAAACGAATGGGAGTTGTCTCCCTATGATTGGCTGATTATCCTGTCCATCATAGCATCAACATCTTACGTATGAGGAACTCGGAATTAAACAGTGGGTGTGATTCAGGTCATCGCTTAGTCATAGCGGCCGGACCAATCCACAACAAGCTTGTCATTCCCATACAGGGCGTGTGAGTTAGAGCTAATGTGATTGGAAGATCAAGTGCCTAAGCAGTATTTGTAAATATCGAAATTCACAAACTATAAATCCATTTGTACATCTCTTTGCAGATCAACAATAAATGATCCTCGGGACTATTAGTTATTACCCGACCTGAAACGGATTGATAATAGGGTATATTAATACAAAGTGCAACATAAGACATGCGGGCAATTTCTATCCGTATAGCACATAAACAACTCTGGTAATCCAAAATAAAACTTACTGTAATATACATACTTATTATTAAGAGACTTACGATGTTGGTTATCACTCAATCTTATATTATTTAACAACAGGTAATCACTGTTGTATTGTTATTTATTATAACAATCGCGAGTATGCTCTTGGATCAAATATCAGTATATTAAGTATACATTTTGTGTTTTTACTGATTATTTCTTTATGTTGTATTATAGAGCTTATTCCTCACATCTTAAGGGTGCATGTTAATGCACATGCTGTCAACAAAATATTTGCTTTCTTGCAAATGGTCTTAACTTCAACTGCATGTTAGACTGACTTTGTTATTATAGTAATATCTGTTGAACCAAAGTTCATAACTGCAAATCCTATTTACTAGATTAACAAATGGAGGGAGGGGCATGATGTTGACAGGAAATTTTATTAATTTGAAAGGATTCAATATATTATCCTAAGATTGTGAAGACAAGTAATATGCCTCGATGAGTAAAAATAAGAAATATGAACAAAATATAAATAGAATATTTAAATATCTTAACAGTGGCAGTTTAGATGTCATTGGCGTGTGAGTATAAACATATAACTTGATACTGTTGTGTACAATAGAGAAAGTTATCTCTTTTGTGATAAGTGCAACAAATAATGAAAATAATAAAAAAATATAAATAAAAAACAGCAAACACAAAATGTATTACAAGTGCAGAAATCGTGTGGAGGATGTGGTTTATTTTTAAAGTAACCTAATTACGTTACTTTTATGTATATTGTGGTTAATGAAGACCCATTATAATAGTGAGAAAATGGAAAAATGATATATTATAGATATATCAATTTTATAAGGAGCATCTATTTCCAATATCCTTATGTGGTAATTATCAATTTTATAAGGAGCATCTATTTCCAATATCCTTATGTGGTAATTATCAATTTTATAAGGAGCATCTATTTCAAGTATCCTTATGTGGTAATTATCAATTTTATAAGGAGCATCTATTTCGAGTATCCTTATGTGGTAATTATTAACTTTAACCCAAGTGTAAAGTGCTTTAATTTATAGTTTTATATTATTAGTTAACAATGGTGCAAGAAAGTGTTAGTTCAATTCCTTATTTACATCAAGGTATTATAACCTATATTTATCATTGCACATGATGTCATATATTGATTTTTGACCTTTTTTCAAGTAATTACTTTTAATTTTCTTACTGGAACATGACTTATTATATTGACTGTAATTCATAATGTCTTACAGAGAATGGTTCACAGATAAACAAAGTAATTATTGTAGTCATTCATTCCATTTGGTTTGACAGCATTCAGTAAGTAAATCCACCTGCATTCCATTTTCAGTAGTACTTTTTCTATATTGCCACCTCGGATGCCAAGAGATGCTTTCTGAATTACTGTGAATTTCAAATCTTTAGAAGAGCTCTTATGATATAATAAAAAATGTTTGGCAACTGAGGTTATTTTTTTGCCCTTTTTCAGATCCCGTTCAGCTGTTTTAATATTATAGCAGTGTTCCAAGATTCTTGTTTTTACCTCTCTGGTAGTCATGCCAACATAAAACATTTGGCAAGAACAGTGTAGTGCATAAACCACTCCAATGGTAGTGCATGAGAAATGACAGGGTATCTTATGTACTCTGCCCATTTTATCAGTTAGAGATTTGACTTTCCACACATATTGGCACGCTGAACAGGTGCCACAAGGGTACATGCCTGGGTCCCTATGTTGTTTTTTTACAGATCTTACAAAATGACTCAATACCAATTTATCTCTTAGGTTATTTGGTCTTTTGTATCCTAAGGATACTCTCTCTCCAATGAGGGGTTTTAAGGTTTCATCATTTTGTAGAATTTGCCAATGATCATTTGTCCCGAGGATCATTTATTGTTGATCTGTAAAGAGATGTACAAATGGATTTATAGTTTGTGAATTTCGATATTTACAAATACTGCTTAGGCACTTGATCTTCCAATCACATTAGCTCTAACTCACACGCCCCGTATGGGAATGACAAGCTTGTTGTGGATTGGTCCGGCCGCTATGACTAAGCGATGACCTGAATCACACCCACTGTTTAATTCCGAGTTCCTCATACGTAAGATGTTGATGCTATGATGGACAGGATAATCAGCCAATCATAGGGAGACAACTCCCATTCGTTTAACCAGTCTGGTGTGAGTGGTGGGCGTTTTAACTAAATATAAGACGCCGAGTAGCAGTGGCCCGCACCCCCTCTGAGGAAGCGTTCGTGAAACGCGCGTCAGGGGTCCGGCAGGGGCAGCTCAGTCTCTCCTGTTGTTTTGTTTTTAATGTGCTTACTCTTGTGGAAAATAGATTAATAAGTGGTTTAATTTATGTCCTCTAATCCTTTACTGTTATATAATAATATTAATGCAGCCCTCGGATTGTAAGGGCTTAGTTAATTCTAATTCAATACAGATTGAGGATAGCTAATAGTGGACATACTTATCTAATAGCTATTATGCAAACCACAGAGTTTAAGTGGTTTTAATTCACAGCCTTTGCTACTGTATGAGTGTGAGTTCCTTAGTTGACCTAATAAACTTTAATGTATGAATGATTGGGAACGATTTTATTATTTTGAACACTTTTTGATACTAGTAGAGTTAATCTGATAATACTCAGTGGAATTATTCTCTCTTTAAACTTTGTTGTACTCTCAGTTACAACTAGTTTGTCTAGTTGTTGTCAGTTGCCTTATTGAATAATCCACTCCGGGTTTTGCTGTTGTTACATATAAACTAAATTCTAGTAATTAGAATACTATTGTTAATAATAAATATAGGTAAAACCTGGCACCAATCCTATAACTCTACTCCCCCCTATCCCTCTTTTCTCTAAACAATCAGCCAATAGGATTGAACTTCAATACTATTGGCTGATCCAATCAGCCAATAGGATTGAGCTTGCATTCTATTGGCTGATTGGAATAGGTTGATTGCATCAGCCAATAGGATGTTTTCAACCTTAATTCCGATTGGCTGATAGAATTTTATCAGCCAATCGGAATCTAAGGGACGCTATCTTGGATGATGTAATTTAAAGGAACCTTCATTGTAGAAAAAGCCGTCAATTGAAGAGGATGCTCCGCGTCGGATGTCTTGAAGATGGACTCGCTCCGCGCCGGATGGATGAAGATAGAAGATGCCATCTGGATGAAGACTTCTGCCCGTCTGGAGGACCACTTCTTCTGGCTTCGTTGAGGACATCTTGCCGCTTGGATGAAGACTTCTCCCCGCTTCGTTGACAATGGATGTCGGCTCTTCAAAACTGTAAGTGGATCTTCGGGGGTTAGTGTTAGGATTTTTTAAGGGTGTATTGGGTGGGTTTTATTTTTAGATTATGGTTTGGGCTGCAAAAGAGCTAAATGCCCTTTTAAGTGCAATGCCCATCCAAATGCCCTTTTCAGGGCAATGGGGAGCTTAGTTTTTTTAGTTAGGGTTTTATTTGGGGGTTGGTTGTATGGGTGGTGGGTTTTACTGTTGGGGGGTTGTTTGTATTTTTTTTACAGGTAAAAGAGCTGATTTCTTTGGGGCAATGCCCCGCAAAAGGCCCTTTTAATAGCTATTGGTAGTTTAGTTTAGGCTAGGTTTTTTTTTTTATTTTGAGTGGGTTTTTTTTTTTTTTTTTTTTTTTTTATTAACTGACTTTATTGGAAAAAAAGCATATACGGTACAGAATGGGAGACACAGCTCCCTGTAGTACAACAATCTTGTCAGTTGAGTTTTACATAATAATCAACATTAACTTATAGGAAGAAATAAACCTCTATTTATCTAAGTTTGCGTAAGATAGTACTGTTATAAAGAGGTTAAGGAGAAAGGGGGGGAAGTAAGTATACCCGAAGAAGGGTACCCGGGAAAGAGAAAGAAGCTGCATGACCTCGTCCACACAAGCTCATTAAGATCAGTTTTTTTGTTTTTGTTTTGTTTTGTTTTTTTACTCTCCTGTTACCAATGTACGACATTGGTGTTGCTATAGTCTATTAATGATTTAACCCATTGCTAACATTCGTCTCTAGATAATAGTCCCATGTGGTTCTAATCTCTGCGTACGTATCCATTTTATCGTTTACCATGTAAAAATATTCTTCTAGATCTAGAAATTCCGAAACCCGGCGGGACCACATTTCTAATGTGGGAGCAGTTCTGCTTTTCCAATTTTTGGCTATTAAATATTTGACACTGTTTGTCATAATATAGAATAATTTGTAATAGGGTTTGTATTTGATTTTAGGTGGGTAGCCTAGCAACCATATTAGTAAAAGGAGTGTGGTTTCTAAAATTTTCTCCATTTCCGCTATGGTGGTTCTCCAGAAAATCTGGGTCGTGTTACACCACCACCACATATGTGCCGCGTCGCTGCCCCTATGGCCGCAGCGCCAGCAGTGGTCTGATCTGTGATTAAATAAGCGGTGGAGCTTTCTAGGGGTGAGATACCACCTGTGCAATAATTTAAGGTTAATTTCCACTACTGAAAGTGAGATTGACGATTTAGTTATGTTCTGGAAGATGGATAAACATTTTTGTGGGAGAACTATAACGCCTAGGTCATCTTCCCATCTCTCCATAAATGGAGGTATATACCCTGGGGGGTTAGTGGATAACATTTTATATATCTTTGGGAGAGTGTGGGATAGAGGGGGAGATCGAGTACAAAGAGTTTCAAAATTTGTTAAGGGTCTTAGCATGTTTCTATATTGTTCATGTCGGGTAATGTATTGATGCAATCGATGGTAGTTATACCAGTTATGAAAGTATGTGATTCCCTTTTCCACTAGTTCAGATTGAGAGAGGACTTTCTCATTGGCTGAAATCGTATGTATAGTGAGGTCGCGAATATTACTGTCAGGTATGATGTGGGTGATGTTGGGTCCTAGTGAGAATTGCTTGTTATCAATAAGAGATGTTAATGGGGATGGTTTGGATGATATATAAATATTGTGGGACAGGGCATGTTCCCATATAGCATAGGTTTCTGTTACCATGGGGGGTATATGGGAATGAGTGGTTTTTGGCGTCTCCATACTCCAGCACTGTCTCCCCAAATGAGAAGCGTTTGATATTAAGTGTTCCAGGTGTACCCATCGCTTATGGTAAAAGTGTATATGCCAGTCCACTATTCTTTGTAGAAAGATGGCTTGTCTATAGAGAGAGATGTTAGGTATTCCTAGGCCGCCTTGGGATTTAGGAGATTGCATAATTTTAGCATTAATCCTCGGTCTTTTTCTGTGCCAGACAAAGTCGCTGAATGCTTTCTGTAAACTGGGGATATAATTTTTGGGTAAGGGAATTGGAAGTGCCTGGAGAACATATAGTAACCTGGGAAAAATGTTCATTTTAATGACATTTATTCTGCCAGACCATGTTAATTTTTTTGATAGCCATGATGAGAGGTCCCTAATGATATATTTTTTGATCAGGCCGAAATTTTTCTCAAAAGTTACATCTGCCGAGGCTGCTAATTCTATTCCTAGGTAATGTAGAGAACTTCTACACCACGTAAAGGGGGTTATCTTTTTAACTGACTGTAGCATGTTATCATCCAAATTAATATTAAGCACCTCGGATTTGGCGGAGTTTATTTTAAAATTGGAAAGTGAGTTAAATAGTTCGAATTCCTGTAAAAGGGGGGGGATAGAAGTTTCTGGGTTAGTTAATGAGAACAATATGTCGTCCGCAAAAAGGGATAAGACAAAGTCTTGGTTGTCAATCTTCACTCCGGTAATATTGGGATTTTGCCTAATTTTGGTCGCTATGGTTTCGATAAAGCAGGCGAATAAGAGAGGGGACAGCGGACAACCCTGTCGGGTACCGTTTGAAATAGCGAAGGGTTTAGAAAGGGTCCCATTAATTAACAATTTAGCGTTAGGGTTTGAGTATAGGGAAAATATTCTCTCTAACATTTTAGGGCCAAAACCCATGTGAGACAGAGTGAAGCGCAGAAAATCCCAATCAACACGGTCAAAGGCCTTTTCTGCATCTATAGACAGTAAAACTGCCGGGATGTTCTTATCTTGTGCAAAGTAAATGAGATTTAAGGCCCTGACCGTGTTGTCTTTGGATTCACGTTTCGGAATAAACCCCACCTGGTCCTGATGGATTATATCTGATAAGAGGCAGTTCACCCGGTTTGCAAAGACTTTTGCGTAAATTTTTATATCAGAATTTAAGAGTGAAATTGGTCTGTAATGCGAAGGGTGTTGAGTGGGCTTTTTTATTTTGATAGGGCTATTAGATTAGGTGTAATTAATTTAAAGATCTTGTAGTTTGTTTTTTATTTTCTGTAATTTAGCTAATTGTATTTAATTTAGTTAGTTGTTTTTAATTTTGTTAATGTATTTAATTGTAGGGTAAGGTTAGGTGTTAGTGTAAGGCAGGTTAAGTTTTATTTTACAGGTACATTTTTATTTATTAGGGGGCACTTCCTAATATATAAACATATACAGTACTTGAGTGGTGCAATATAATAGTGCCAAAATTTCTACAGAGAATGTATTGACTATATATATTGCATATATTGATATAAAGAGACTCACAAAAACCTGGCAGAGATAACAGGAGTATAAAAAAGACCATATATGCAGAGTCCATATAAACCAGTATCTTGAATGGGTCAAAAGTGAGGCAGCACTCTGTCAAAGGACGGTCATCCTGGTGATCAGGTTCTGGAAAAAGGGAAAAAACAGAGGCGCCACCATGGCCTAATATCGCCAAAACATATAGATTTTCGTGGATGCAGGTAGATGTATATACTCACAAACGTCTAGCACTCAATAGTGCTAGTGGGGCAGACTGGAACTAAACAGTTGTCCAGCTCACTGATAATCCTCCATGGATCTCCAGTTAGGGTTCTGTGGTCAGATGCCTGTGGGGATAAGAGAGGCAAACCACCATGGCCCAATATCGTTGGTACATACAGAAGGTGTAACCATAAGCTTATACTTACAAACTATAAAGCACCTCCAGGTGCATTAGCAGCAATCTGGGATCTTACAGTCGCCCAGTAGACTATCAGCAGTCAGCAAATCCCAGCAACCAGCAGATAAATGGTGCAATGTTAGCAAAAGTGGTAGGTAAAAATACACCAGAACAGCAAGTGTACAAGTAAAAGATTAGAAAACTTTAATAACAAAGCGACGCGTTTCTCAGCCTCCTATGGGCTGTTTCATCAGGCTATAATACACAAATAAAAATACACTTGCTATAAAACAAAAATCACATTGCAAAAAAGGTTTCTGATTTGATTACCAATTAAGGGTCACACCTGTGTGGGTAGGCAATTAGTTGGTTGTTATAGTAACAAAAGTATGCATGGCACACAACAGGTAATGACCTGCATACAGATAATTGGAATAAAGTTTGTTGGCCTGGCAGCCAAACATAAACACAAATGTGTACAGTTCTATCCAACACATGATCTCAAATAAATACAGGTTACAATGATAACATACAATTTACAACAATTCAAAGATAATTGAAAATAAGAAAATAAGAATATAAAAGAACAAACAATATAAAATATTATAAAACATTAGTCATACCTTACACACATTATTAGTGGTATATATATATGATCTCGAACAGATATGCTAGTCCAGTTAAATGCTGTGGTTTAAAAGTCGTTCCATTGTTAATATTTTCGTTATAATCAACATTACACTATCTAATTTCATCGGTTTTATGTTTGAGTAGGCCTAATTCACCCTACCTTCTAGCTCTTTAAGAACAACAATTTGTATTGTGCTTGTCCTCGTTAAACTACAGTTCTCGGCGCCGGGATTTGTTTAAAATATAATATGTTTGGCGGAGCTGAGACTAATCCTTTGTTTTACACACAACTCTATGCTAAGTGAAATCACACAATCTGTATGTTTTGATATTACCTATCACAACGCCATAAAAAATGCTGAGACCGTGTAAATATACAATACCGTAGAGAACGGATGCTCTAACAATGCGAATCCATGTGTTGGTGGGAGTGTGTCCAACACTCCAATCCGAAAACAACAAAACTAGACCAATAATATCAAGTGCATTTGGGGGAGTGTGGGTGGGCACCAATCAGTGGTATAGAGTATCTAGGCAACGACTAGCTAACAATGATGATCCGATACATGGGCGGGTTTATCAATATGTATACGTCTTGTTTCGATTCCATTCTGCTGTTATATACTGTAAAGAAAAATCTATGGTGGGTACCTCGAGTGAGATGGGACTATGTAGTCCTGAATTATATTGTGATCAATGATATCTAAAAGTACTGGCATTACAAAGTTATATGCTCCCTCAAATCTATAGTGGGAATATTGGGAACGGTGTAAAAGCCGGAACGGAGCGGAACAGGCCGGAACAGGCCTTTTATGAAGGAAATTGATTTAAAATATAATGGGATGTATTAGAGACTCTTGAGAAAAATTTTAGGAACAAGAATATTTGTGATATAATAATTAATTAACCCTTTAACTACCAAAATAGTGTCCGGAACCAAACATAACAGCCCGGAACAGCACCTTCCCAGGAAACCAGATACACCAAATTCACAAGTCACATGTGACTAAATGTAATAAGTGTAATCAGCCACAAACCATCCACAGAAACCACGTTCCAATACCCGTTCCGGCCTGTAAAACGCTTTTCATGAAAAGTGATGAAACAGCACCATACCAGCAAACCAGATACACCAAATTCACCAGTATTATAAGTGTAATCAGCCACAAACCAACCACAGAAACCACATTATGATATCTGTTCCGGCCTTTAATACACTTTTTTATAAAAAGTGACGGAACGGCACCTACCCAGCAAAATATACAGACCAAATTCACCAGCCACAAATAACTAGATGTGGTAAGTGTAATCAACCACAAACCATCCACAGAAACCACGTTCCAATAGCCGTTCCGGCCTGTAAAACGCTTTTTCGTGAAAAGTGACGGAACGGCACCTTACCAGCAAACCAGATACACCAAATTCACCAATTACACATAACTAAATGTTATAAGTGTAATCAGCCACAAACCACCCACATAAACCACATTATGATATCTGTTCCGGCCTTTAATACACTTTTTTATAAAAAGTGACGGAACGGCACCTTCCCAGCAAAATATACAGACCAAATTCACCAGCCACATATAACTAGATGTGATAAGTGTAATCAACCACAAACAATCCACAGAAACCACGTTCCAATACCCGTTCCGGCCTGAAAAATGCTTTTTCATGAAAAGTGACGGAACGGCACCTTACCAGCAAACCAGATACACCAAATTCACCAGTCACACATAACTAAATGTTATAAGTGTAATCAGCCACAAACCATCCACAGAAACCACATTATGATATCTGTTCCGGCCTTTAATACACTTTTTTTGTAAAAAGTGACGGAACGGCACCTTCCTAGCAACATATACAGACTAAATTCACCAGATACACATAACTAGATATGATGTGTAATCAACCACAGACCATCCACAGAAACCACGTTCCAATATCCGTTCCGGCCTGTAAAATGCTTTTTCATGAAAAGTGATGGAACAGCACCTTACCAGCAAACCAGATACACCAAATTCACCAATTACACATAACTAAATGTTATAAGTGTAATCAGCCACAAACCACCCACAGAAACCACATTATGATATCTGTTCCGGCCTTTAATACACTTTTTTATAAAAAGTGACGGAACGGCACCTTTCCAGCAAAATATACAGACCAAATTCACCAGCCACACATAACTAGATGTGATAAGTGTAATCAACCACAAACCATCCACAGAAACCACGTTCCAATACCCGTTCCGGCCTGAAAAATGCTTTTTCATGAAAAGTGACGGAACGGCACCTTACCAGCAAATCAGATACACCAAATTCACCAGTCACACATGAGTAATGTTATAAGTGTAATCAGCCACAAACCATCCACAGAAACCACATTATGATATCTGTTCCGGCCTTTAATACACTTTATTAAAAAAGTGACGGAACGGCACCTACCCAGCAAAATATACAGACCAAATTCACCAGCCACACATAACTAGATGTGGTAAGTGTAATCAACCACAAACCATCCACAGAAACCACGTTCCAATACCCGTTCCGGCCTGTAAAACGCTTTTTCATGAAAAGTGACGGAACGGCACCTTACCAGCAAACCAGATACACCAAACTCAGCAGTTACACATAACTAAATTTTATAAGTGTAATCAGCCACAAACCATCCACAGAAACCACATTATGATATCTGTTCCAGCCTTTAATACACTTTTTTTGTAAAAAGTGACGGAACGGCACCTTCCTAGCAACATATACAGACCAAATTCACCAGCTACACATAACTAGATATGATGTGTAATCAACCACAAACCATCCACAGAAACCACATTATGATATCTGTTCCGGCCTTTAATACACTTTATTAAAAAAGTGACGGAACGGCACCAACCCAGCAAAATATACAGACCAAATTCACCAGCCACACATAACTAGATGTGGTAAGTGTAATCAACCACAAACCATCCACAGAAACCACGTTCCAATATCCGTTCCGGCCTGTAAAATGCTTTTTCATGAAAAGTGATGGAACAGCACCTTACCAGCAAACCAGATACACCAAATTCACCAATTACACATAATTAAATGTTATAAGTGTAATCAGCCACAAACCACCCACAGAAACCACGTTATGATATCTTTTCTGGCCTTTAATACACTTTTTTATAAAAAGTGACGGAACGGCACCTTCCCAGCAAAATATACAGACCAAATTCACCAGCCACACATAACTAGATGTGATAAGTGTAATCAATTACAAACCATCCACAGAAACCACGTTCCAATACCCGTTCCGGCCTGAAAAATGCTTTTTCATGAAAAGTGACGGAACAGCACCTTACCAGCAAATCAGATACACCAAATTCACCAGTCACACATGAGTAATGTTATAAGTGTAATCAGCCACAAACCATCCACAGAAACCACATTATGATATCTGTTCCGGCCTTTAATACACTTTATTATAAAAAGTGACGGAACGGCACCTACCCAGCAAAATATACAGACCAAATTCACCAGCCACACATAACTAGATGTGGTAAGTGTAATCAACCACAAACCATCCACAGAAACCACGTTCCAATACCCGTTCCGGCCTGTAAAACGTTTTTTCATGAAAAGTGACGGAACGGCACCTTACCAGCAAACCAGATACACAACATTCACCAGTTACACATAACTACATTTTATAAGTGTAATCATCTACAAACCATCCACAGAAACCACATTATGATATCTGTTCCGGCCTTTAATACACTTTTTATAAAAAGTGACGGAACGGCACCTTCCCAGCAAAATATACAGACCAAATTCACCAGCCACATATAACTAGATGTGATAAGTGTAATCAACCACAAACAATCCACAGAAACCACGTTCCAATACCCGTTCCGGCCTGAAAAATGCTTTTTCATGAAAAGTGACGGAACGGCACCTTACCAGCAAACCAGATACACCAAATTCACCAGTCACACATAACTAAATGTTATAAGTGTAATCAGCCACAAACCATCCACAGAAACCACATTATGATATCTGTTCCGGCCTTTAATACACTTTTTTTGTAAAAAGTGACGGAACGGCACCTTCCTAGCAACATATACAGACTAAATTCACCAGATACACATAACTAGATATGATGTGTAATCAACCACAGACCATCCACAGAAACCACGTTCCAATATCCGTTCCGGCCTGTAAAATGCTTTTTCATGAAAAGTGATGGAACAGCACCTTACCAGCAAACCAGATACACCAAATTCACCAATTACACATAACTAAATGTTATAAGTGTAATCAGCCACAAACCACCCACAAAAACCACATTATGATATCTGTTCCGGCCTTTAATACACTTTTTTTTATAAAAAGTGACGGAACGGCACCTTTCCAGCAAAATATACAGACCAAATTCACCAGCCACACATAACTAGATGTGATAAGTGTAATCAACCACAAACCATCCACAGAAACCACGTTCCAATACCCGTTCCGGCCTGAAAAATGCTTTTTCATGAAAAGTGACGGAACGGCACCTTACCAGCAAATCAAATACACCAAATTCACCAGTCACACATGAGTAATGTTATAAGTGTAATCAGCCACAAACCATCCACAGAAACCACATTATGATATCTGTTCCGGCCTTTAATACACTTTATTAAAAAAGTGACGGAACGGCACCTACCCAGCAAAATATACAGACCAAATTCACCAGCCACACATAACTAGATGTGGTAAGTGTAATCAACCACAAACCATCCACAGAAACCACGTTCCAATACCCGTTCCGGCCTGTAAAACGCTTTTTCATGAAAAGTGACGGAACGGCACCTTACCAGCAAACCAGATACACCAAATTCACCAGTTACACATAACTAAATGTTATAAGTGTAATCAGCCACAAACCATCCACAGAAACCACATTATGATATCTGTTCCGGCCTTTAATACACTTTTTTTGTAAAAAGTGACGGAATGGCACCTTCCTAGCAACATATACAGACCAAATTCACCAGCTACACATAACTAGATATGATGTGTAATCAACCACAAACCATCCACAGAAACCACATTATGATATCTGTTCCGGCCTTTAATACACTTTATTAAAAAAGTGACGGAACGGCACCAACCCAGCAAAATATACAGACCAAATTCACCAGCCACACATAACTAGATGTGGTAAGTGTAATCAACCACAAACCATCCACAGAAACCACGTTCCAATATCCGTTCCGGCCTGTAAAATGCTTTTTCATGAAAAGTGATGGAACAGCACCTTACCAGCAAACCAGATACACCAAATTCACCAATTACACATAATTAAATGTTATAAGTGTAATCAGCCACAAACCACCCACAGAAACCACGTTATGATATCTTTTCTGGCCTTTAATACACTTTTTTATAAAAAGTGACGGAACGGCACCTTCCCAGCAAAATATACAGACCAAATTCACCAGCCACACATAACTAGATGTGATAAGTGTAATCAATTACAAACCATCCACAGAAACCACGTTCCAATACCCGTTCCGGCCTGAAAAATGCTTTTTCATGAAAAGTGACGGAACAGCACCTTACCAGCAAATTAGATACACCAAATTCACCAGTCACACATGAGTAATGTTATAAGTGTAATCAGCCACAAACCATCCACAGAAACCACATTATGATATCTGTTCCGGCCTTTAATACACTTTATTATAAAAAGTGACGGAACGGCACCTACCCAGCAAAATATACAGACCAAATTCACCAGCCACACATAACTAGATGTGATAAGTGTAATCAACCACAAACAATCCACAGAAACCACGTTCCAATACCCGTTCCGGCCTGAAAAATGCTTTTTCATGAAAAGTGACGGAACGGCACCTTACCAGCAAACCAGATACACCAAATTCACCAGTCACACATAACTAAATGTTATAAGTGTAATCAGCCACAAACCATCCACAGAAACCACATTATGATATCTGTTCCGGCCTTTAATACACTTTTTTTTGTAAAAAGTGACGGAACGGCACCTTCCTAGCAACATATACAGACTAAATTCACCAGATACACATAACTAGATATGATGTGTAATCAACCACAGACCATCCACAGAAACCACGTTCCAATATCCGTTCCGGCCTGTAAAATGCTTTTTCATGAAAAGTGATGGAACAGCACCTTACCAGCAAACCAGATACACCAAATTCACCAATTACACATAACTAAATGTTATAAGTGTAAACAGCCACAAACTACCCACAGAAACCACATTATGATATCTGTTCCGGCCTTTAATACACTTTTTTATAAAAAGTGACGGAACGGCACCTTTCCAGCAAAATATACAGACCAAATTCACCAGCCACACATAACTAGATGTGATAAGTGTAATCAACCACAAACCATCCACAGAAACCACGTTCCAATACCCGTTCCGGCCTGAAAAATGCTTTTTCATGAAAAGTGACGGAACGGCACCTTACCAGCAAATCAGATACACCAAATTCACCAGTCACACATGAGTAATGTTATAAGTGTAATCAGCCACAAACCATCCACAGAAACCACATTATGATATCTGTTCCGGCCTTTAATACACTTTATTAAAAAAGTGACGGAACGGCACCTACCCAGCAAAATATACAGACCAAATTCACCAGCCACACATAACTAGATGTGGTAAGTGTAATCAACCACAAACCATCCACAGAAACCACGTTCCAATACCCGTTCCGGCCTGTAAAACGCTTTTTCATGAAAAGTGACGGAACGGCACCTTACCAGCAAACCAGATACACCAAATTCACCAGTTACACATAACTAAATTTTATAAGTGTAATCAGCCACAAACCATCCACAGAAACCACATTATGATATCTGTTCCGGCCTTTAATACACTTTTTTTTGTAAAAAGTGATGGAACGGCACCTTCCTAGCAACATATACAGACCAAATTCACCAGCTACACATAACTAGATATGATGTGTAATCAACCACAAACCATCCACAGAAACCACATTATGATATCTGTTCCGGCCTTTAATACACTTTATTAAAAAAGTGACGGAACGGCACCAACCCAGCAAAATATACAGACCAAATTCACCAGCCACACATAACTAGATGTGGTAAGTGTAATCAACCACAAACCATCCACAGAAACCACGTTCCAATATCCGTTCCGGCCTGTAAAATGCTTTTTCATGAAAAGTGATGGAACAGCACCTTACCAGCAAACCAGATACACCAAATTCACCAATTACACATAATTAAATGTTATAAGTGTAATCAGCCACAAACCACCCACAGAAACCACGTTATGATATCTTTTCTGGCCTTTAATACACTTTTTTATAAAAAGTGACGGAACGGCACCTTCCCAGCAAAATATACAGACCAAATTCACCAGCCACACATAACTAGATGTGATAAGTGTAATCAATTACAAACCATCCACAGAAACCACGTTCCAATACCCGTTCCGGCCTGAAAAATGCTTTTTCATGAAAAGTGACGGAACAGCACCTTACCAGCAAATCAGATACACCAAATTCACCAGTCACACATGAGTAATGTTATAAGTGTAATCAGCCACAAACCATCCACAGAAACCACATTATGATATCTGTTCCGGCCTTTAATACACTTTATTATAAAAAGTGACGGAACGGCACCTACCCAGCAAAATATACAGACCAAATTCACCAGCCACACATAACTAGATGTGATAAGTGTAATCAACCACAAACAATCCACAGAAACCACGTTCCAATACCCGTTCCGGCCTGAAAAATGCTTTTTCATGAAAAGTGACGGAACGGCACCTTACCAGCAAACCAGATACACCAAATTCACCAGTCACACATAACTAAATGTTATAAGTGTAATCAGCCACAAACCATCCACAGAAACCACATTATGATATCTGTTCCGGCCTTTAATACACTTTTTTTGTAAAAAGTGACGGAACGGCACCTTCCTAGCAACATATACAGACTAAATTCACCAGATACTCATAACTAGATATGATGTGTAATCAACCACAGACCATCCACAGAAACCACGTTCCAATATCCGTTCCGGCCTGTAAAATGCTTTTTCATGAAAAGTGATGGAACAGCACCTTACCAGCAAACCAGATACACCAAATTCACCAGTCACACATGAGTAATGTTATAAGTGTAATCAGCCACAAACCATCCACAGAAACCACATTATGATATCTGTTCCGGCCTTTAATACACTTTATTAAAAAAGTGACGGAACGGCACCTACCCAGCAAAATATACAGACCAAATTCACCAGCCACACATAACTAGATGTGGTAAGTGTAATCAACCACAAACCATCCACAGAAACCACGTTCCAATACCCGTTCCGGCCTGTAAAACGCTTTTTCATGAAAAGTGACGGAACGGCACCTTACCAGCAAACCAGATACACCAAATTCACCAGTTACACATAACTAAATTTTATAAGTGTAATCAGCCACAAACCATCCACAGAAACCACATTATGATATCTGTTCCGGCCTTTAATACACTTTTTTTGTAAAAAGTGACGGAACGGCACCTTCCTAGCAACATATACAGACTAAATTCACCAGATACACATAACTAGATATGATGTGTAATCAACCACAGACCATCCACAGAAACCACGTTCCAATATCCGTTCCGGCCTGTAAAATGCTTTTTCATGAAAAGTGATGGAACAGCACCTTACCAGCAAACCAGATACACCAAATTCACCAATTACACATAACTAAATGTTATAAGTGTAATCAGCCACAAACCACCCACAGAAACCACATTATGATATCTGTTCCGGCCTTTAATACACTTTTTTATAAAAAGTGACGGAACGGCACCTTTCCAGCAAAATATACAGACCAAATTCACCAGCCACACATAACTAGATGTGATAAGTGTAATCAACCACAAACCATCCACAGAAACCACGTTCCAATACCCGTTCCGGCCTGAAAAATGCTTTTTCATGAAAAGTGACGGAACGGCACCTTACCAGCAAATCAGATACACCAAATTCACCAGTCACACATGAGTAATGTTATAAGTGTAATCAGCCACAAACCATCCACAGAAACCACATTATGATATCTGTTCCGGCCTTTAATACACTTTATTAAAAAAGTGACGGAACGGCACCAACCCAGCAAAATATACAGACCAAATTCACCAGCCACACATAACTAGATGTGGTAAGTGTAATCAACCACAAACCATCCACAGAAACCACGTTCCAATACCCGTTCCGGCCTGTAAAACGCTTTTTCATGAAAAGTGACGGAACGGCACCTTACCAGCAAACCAGATACACCAAACTCAGCAGTTACACATAACTAAATTTTATAAGTGTAATCAGCCACAAACCATCCACAGAAACCACATTATGATATCTGTTCCAGCCTTTAATACACTTTTTTTGTAAAAAGTGACGGAACGGCACCTTCCTAGCAACATATACAGACCAAATTCACCAGCTACACATAACTAGATATGATGTGTAATCAACCACAAACCATCCACAGAAACCACATTATGATATCTGTTCCGGCCTTTAATACACTTTATTAAAAAAGTGACGGAACGGCACCAACCCAGCAAAATATACAGACCAAATTCACCAGCCACACATAACTAGATGTGATAAGTGTAATCAACCACAAACCATCCACAGAAACCACGTTCCAATATCCGTTCCGGCCTGTAAAATGCTTTTTCATGAAAAGTGATGGAACAGCACCTTACCAGCAAACCAGATACACCAAATTCACCAATTACACATAATTAAATGTTATAAGTGTAATCAGCCACAAACCACCCACAGAAACCACGTTATGATATCTTTTCTGGCCTTTAATACACTTTTTTATAAAAAGTGACGGAACGGCACCTTCCCAGCAAAATATACAGACCAAATTCACCAGCCACACATAACTAGATGTGATAAGTGTAATCAATTACAAACCATCCACAGAAACCACGTTCCAATACCCGTTCCGGCCTGAAAAATGCTTTTTCATGAAAAGTGACGGAACAGCACCTTACCAGCAAATCAGATACACCAAATTCACCAGTCACACATGAGTAATGTTATAAGTGTAATCAGCCACAAACCATCCACAGAAACCACATTATGATATCTGTTCCGGCCTTTAATACACTTTATTATAAAAAGTGACGGAACGGCACCTACCCAGCAAAATATACAGACCAAATTCACCAGCCACACATAACTAGATGTGGTAAGTGTAATCAACCACAAACCATCCACAGAAACCACGTTCCAATACCCGTTCCGGCCTGTAAAACGTTTTTTCATGAAAAGTGACGGAACGGCACCTTACCAGCAAACCAGATACACAACATTCACCAGTTACACATAACTACATTTTATAAGTGTAATCATCTACAAACCATCCACAGAAACCACATTATGATATCTGTTCCGGCCTTTAATACACTTTTTTATAAAAAGTGACGGAACGGCACCTTCCCAGCAAAATATACAGACCAAATTCACCAGCCACATATAACTAGATGTGATAAGTGTAATCAACCACAAACAATCCACAGAAACCACGTTCCAATACCCGTTCCGGCCTGAAAAATGCTTTTTCATGAAAAGTGACGGAACGGCACCTTACCAGCAAACCAGATACACCAAATTCACCAGTTACACATAACTAAATGTTATAAGTGTAATCAGCCACAAACCATCCACAGAAACCACATTATGATATCTGTTCCGGCCTTTAATACACTTTTTTTGTAAAAAGTGACGGAATGGCACCTTCCTAGCAACATATACAGACCAAATTCACCAGCTACACATAACTAGATATGATGTGTAATCAACCACAAACCATCCACAGAAACCACATTATGATATCTGTTCCGGCCTTTAATACACTTTATTAAAAAAGTGACGGAACGGCACCAACCCAGCAAAATATACAGACCAAATTCACCAGCCACACATAACTAGATGTGGTAAGTGTAATCAACCACAAACCATCCACAGAAACCACGTTCCAATATCCGTTCCGGCCTGTAAAATGCTTTTTCATGAAAAGTGATGGAACAGCACCTTACCAGCAAACCAGATACACCAAATTCACCAATTACACATAATTAAATGTTATAAGTGTAATCAGCCACAAACCACCCACAGAAACCACGTTATGATATCTTTTCTGGCCTTTAATACACTTTTTTATAAAAAGTGACGGAACGGCACCTTCCCAGCAAAATATACAGACCAAATTCACCAGCCACACATAACTAGATGTGATAAGTGTAATCAATTACAAACCATCCACAGAAACCACATTCCAATACCCGTTCCGGCCTGAAAAATGCTTTTTCATGAAAAGTGACGGAACAGCACCTTACCAGCAAATTAGA
>NW_026510935.1:0-5137 GCF_027579735.1 Bombina bombina
TTGCAACCCCTTGCATGCATCGCGCCGATTACGGCTGCGGCAGCATTTTGGATTGAGTCTCTGGAAGAGAACCTTAGTTCAGCTACGCTGGACGACATTACGGACAGGCTTAGAGTCCTTAAACTAGCTAATTCATTCATTTCGGAGGCCGTAGTACATTTAACCAAACTTACGGCTAAGAATTCAGGATTCGCCATTCAGGCACGTAGGGCGCTGTGGCTAAAATCCTGGTCAGCTGATGTAACTTCTAAGTCCAAATTACTTAATATACCTTTCAAAGGGCAAACTTTATTTGGGCCCGGTTTGAAAGAAATTATCGCTGACATTACAGGAGGTAAGGGCCACGCCCTGCCTCAAGACAAAGCCAAAGCTAAGGCTAGACAGTCTAATTTTCGTTCCCTTTCGGAATTTCAAAGCAGGAGCAGCATCAACTTCCACTGCACCAAAACAGGAAGGAGCTGTTGCTAGTTACAGACTAGGCTGGAAACCTAACCAGTCCTGGAACAAGGGCAAGCAGGCCAGGAAACCTGCTGCTGCCCCTAAGACAGCATGATTCGAGGGCCCCCGATCCGGGACCGGATCTAGTGGGGGGCAGACTCTCTCTCTTCGCCCAGGCTTGGGCAAGAGATGTCCAGGATCCCTGGGCGCTAGAGATCATATCTCAGGGATACCTTCTAGACTTCAAATTCTCTCCCCCAAGAGGGAGATTTCATCTGTCAAGGTTGTCAACAAACCAAATAAAGAAAGAAGCGTTTCTACGCTGTGTACAAGATCTTTTATTAATGGGAGTGATCCATCCGGTTCCGCGGTCGGAACAAGGACAAGGGTTTTACTCAAACCTGTTTGTGGTTCCCAAAAAAGAGGGAACTTTCAGGCCAATCTTGGATTTAAAGATCCTAAACAAATTCCTAAGAGTTCCATCGTTCAAAATGGAAACTATTCGGACAATCTTACCCATGATCCAAAAGGGTCAGTACATGACCACAGTGGATTTAAAGGATGCTTACCTTCACATACCGATTCACAAAGATCATTACCGGTATCTAAGGTTTGCCTTCTTAGACAGGCATTACCAGTTTGTAGCTCTTCCATTCGGATTGGCTACGGCTCCAAGAATCTTCACAAAGGTTCTGGGTGCCCTTCTGGCGGTACTAAGACCGCGAGGAATTTCGGTAGCTCCGTACCTAGACGACATTCTGATACAAGCTTCAAGCTTTCAAACTGCCAAGTCTCATACAGAGTTAGTTCTGGCATTTCTAAGGTCGCATGGATGGAAAGTGAACGAAAAGAAGAGTTCTCTCTTTCCTCTCACAAGAGTTCCATTCTTGGGGACTCTTATAGATTCTGTAGAAATGAAGATTTATCTGACAGAAGACAGATTAACAAAGCTTCTAAATGCATGCCGTGTCCTTCATTCCATTCAACTCCCGTCAGTAGCTCAATGCATGGAGGTGATCGGCTTAATGGTAGCAGCAATGGACATAGTACCCTTTGCACGCCTACATCTCAGACCGCTGCAATTGTGCATGCTGAGTCAGTGGAATGGGGATTACTCAGACTTGTCCCCCTACTCTGAATCTGGATCAAGAGACCAGAAACTCTCTTCTATGGTGGCTTTCTCGGCCACATCTGTCCAGGGGGATGCCATTCAGCAGGCCGGACTGGACAATTGTAACAACAGACGCCAGCCTACTAGGTTGGGGCGCTGTCTGGAATTCTCTGAAGGCTCAGGGACAATGGAATCAGGAGGAAAGTCTCCTACCAATAAACATTCTGGAATTGAGAGCAGTTCTCAATGCCCTTCAAGGCTTGGCCCCAGTTAAAAACTCGGGGGTTCATCAGGTTTCAGTCGGACAACATCACGACTGTAGCTTACATCAACCATCAAGGAGGGACAAGAAGCTCCCTAGCAATGATGGAAGTATCAAAGATAATTCGCTGGGCAGAGTCTCACTCTTGCCACCTGTCAGCAATCCACATCCCGGGAGTGGAGAACTGGGAGGCGGATTTCTTGAGTCGCCAGACTTTTCATCCGGGGGAGTGGGAACTTCATCCGGAGGTCTTTGCCCAAATACTTCGACGTTGGGGCAAACCAGAGATAGATCTCATGGCGTCTCGCCAGAA
Source organism: Bombina bombina (assembly GCF_027579735.1). Lineage (NCBI taxonomy): Eukaryota > Metazoa > Chordata > Amphibia > Anura > Bombinatoridae > Bombina > Bombina bombina. The sequence continues at coordinate 2,125 of NW_026510935.1, forward strand.
CGCCAAACTTCCTCGCTACGGGTCCAGATCCAGGGATCCGGGAGCGGTTCTGATAGATGCTTTGACAGCACCTTGGAACTTCAGGGATGGCTTATGTGTTTCCACCCTTCCCGCTGCTTCCTCGATTGATTGCCAAAATCAAACAGGAGAGAGCATCAGTGATTCTAATAGCGCCTGCATGGCCACGCAGGACTTGGTATGCAGATCTAGTGGACATGTCATCCTGTCCGCCTTGGTCTCTACCTCTAAGACAGGACCTTCTGATACAGGGTCCATTCAAACATCAAAATCTAACTTCTCTGAAGCTGACTGCTTGGAAATTGAACGCTTGATTTTATCAAAACGTGGTTTTTCTGAGTCGGTTATTGATACCCTGATACAGGCTAGGAAGCCTGTTACCAGAAAGATTTACCATAAAATATGGCGTAAATACCTATACTGGTGCGAATCCAAAGGCTTACTCCAGGAGTAAGCTTAGGATTCCTAGGATATTGTCCTTTCTACAAGAAGGTTTAGAAAAGGGTTTATCGGCTAGTTCATTAAAGGGACAGATCTCAGCTCTGTCCATCTTGTTACACAAGCGTCTGTCAGAAAATCCAGACGTCCAGGCTTTTTGTCAGGCTTTAGCTAGGATCAAGCCTGTGTTTAAAACTGTTGCTCCGCCATGGAGTTTAAACCTTGTTCTTAACGTTTTACAGGGAGTTCCGTTTGAACCCCTTCATTCCATTGATATAAAGTTGTTATCTTGGAAAGTTCTATTTTTAATGGCTATTTCCTCGGCTCGAAGAGTCTCTGAGTTATCAGCCTTACATTGTGATTCTCCTTATTTGATTTTTCACTCAGATAAGGTAGTTCTGCGTACTAAACCTGGGTTCTTACCTAAGGTAGTCACTAACAGGAATATCAATCAAGAGATTGTTGTTCCATCCTTGTGCCCAAATCCTTCTTCAAAGAAGGAACGTCTTCTACACAATCTGGATGTAGTTCGTGCCCTCAAGTTCTACTTGCAGGCAACTAAGGATTTTCGACAAACGTCTTCCCTGTTTGTCGTGTACTCTGGTCAGAGGAGAGGTCATAAGGCTTCGGCTACCTCTCTCTCCTTCTGGCTTCGTAGCATAATTCGTTTAGCCTATGAGACTGCTGGACAGCAGCCTCCTGAAAGAATTACAGCTCATTCCACTAGAGCTGTGGCTTCCACTTGGGCCTTTAAGAATGAGGCCTCTGTTGAACAGATTTGCAAGGCTGCAACTTGGTCTTCGCTTCATACTTTTTCCAAATTTTACAAATTTGACACTTTTGCTTCTTCGGAGGCTATTTTTGGGAGAAAGGTTCTTCAGGCAGTGGTTCCTTCTGTATAATGAGCCTGCCTATCCCTCCCGTCATCCGTGTACTTTTGCTTTGGTATTGGTATCCCAGAAGTAATGATGACCCGTGGACTGATCACACATAACAGAAGAAAACATAATTTATGCTTACCTGATAAATTCCTTTCTTCTGTAGTGTGATCAGTCCACGGCCCGCCCTGTTTTTTAAGGCAGGTAAATATTTTTTAAATTATACTCCAGTCACCACTTCACCCTTGGCTTTTCCTTTCTCGTTGATTCTTGGTCGAATGACTGGAGGTGACGTAGAGGGGAGGAGCTATATAGCAACTCTGCTGGGTGAATCCTCTTGCACTTCCTGTTGGGGAGGAGTTATATCCCAGAAGTAATGATGACCCGTGGACTGATCACACAACAGAAGAAAGGAATTTATCAGGTAAGCATAAATTATGTTTTAAGCTAGTTTCTTAGCCGAGAAATCAGACGTTGTAAGGAGGTATTTTGAGGTTTGATTGTTATAGCTTTATTTTAAAGTAGCTTTAACATAAAGCTATAACAATCAAACCTCAAAATACCTCCTTACAACGTCTGGTTTCTCGGCTAAGAAACTAGCTTAAATAATTACCATACAGAAAGAAAAAAATGCACCAAGGTCATTTTTACAGCGATAGACACACACACAAGCTCATCTCATCTCGCATACCAGAAATTCCCTTTTTTCCTTTCCCTTCTCAGGAAAACATATATTTCATAGCATACCAAAGACACACATAAATACAATAAGATTAACTTTCCACCAAATTTAAAATGTATTTGAAAGTGTCCGAATCTGCAAAGAATGGCCATTTCCCAACAGACTGAAACAATTTTCAAACAAAATAATACATTCTCTTTTTTTTTTTTTTTTCTTAAAAAAAGTTAATCTGTTACACGTCATATCAGACACAATGAAAACCGACAGACCAACGCACATTACGCATTAAATATACAAAATCTCCTTTTCATTACTGCACACACGCATACAATGGAGCTTCTGAAGTGAAGATCTCTCTGCTTCTATTAACCCCTTTGTAGACATTAAAAATGCAATAACCTACATATTTTCTAAGCACAGCACAGCACAATCACATATAGCAATAAAAAGCAGCAAGAAAAGCAGAGTATCAAATATCAAACATCAGATCCAGGTAGGTAACAAAAACTCTATTATAGGACTGGATAAGGACAACTTCAACACAAATGGGACTCAAACCCATTATAACAAAGCAATGCCAACTTGCATGGGGAAATTAGACCCTCCCGTCAAGTGCATGCCAACTTTTATCTTGCGCGCTTCACCAGACAGGACTGCAATACCTGTCTTAAACTAGCACAGGACTTTAACCTGTCTAGAGGGATTATCACAAGTGCCGGCAGGACTAAGAACCTCCGCACAACCCCTGCACTCAATTGCAGGAATCCCTTAACCCTTTATCATATATGACCAACATCTATTACAAAATAAAACCAACTTAATGTAGGTTCAGATTCAAAGAGGGAAAAGTAGAGTAAAAAAAACACTCATCTACTTACCCAGTGCAAATCCCACAAGCTGACACCAGGAAATTGTTAGGTGTTGTTTTCAGTGGGGGGAGTGTCAGTTCAGGCCTAAGCCTTGGTCCTACTGTACCACCTGGAGATGATGTAGATTA
>NW_026510935.1:5237-6533 GCF_027579735.1 Bombina bombina
TAAAACCGTTAAAAAAACAGTCAAACACACTGCCACAGCTCTGCTGTGGCTCCTACCTGCCCTTAAACACGATTTTTGCAGGAAAAAAAACCCCTCTATAGTGGTCCTGGATGCCAAAGGACTCCTTTAGGGAAGCTGGATGGCTCAGTCTGAATATCAACTGCGCATAAAGTGCGCGAAAATAGGCCCCTCCCACCATGCAGTCAATGTCAGAGGGCCTTAAAAAAGTACTCCTAGGAGTAATATAACAAGCCATGAGGAAAACTAGGCCCCAAATAAAGATTTATCACCCTCAGAGAAAAAAAGTTTTTTCTGTAAGTTATGCAAACGTTTTTACACTAAGTAATATGAGAATTAACATGAATATTACCCTTATCTTGTAAGCATGATCCCAGTCGTTGTTAAATCACTGTATCAGGCTTACCTCAAATATACCAGGCACTGTCAGCATTTTCTAGACCTTATCATCTCTCTAGAAAAAAATATACTGAACATACCTCAAAGCAGGTGATCTGCAAACCGTCCTCCCAACTGAAGTTTTCTTTCCATACTCTTCAGTTATGTGTGAGAACAGCAATGGACCTTAGTTACAAACTGCTAAGATCATCAACCTCCAGGCAGATTCTTCTTCCAATTTCTGCCTGAGAGTAAAACAGTACAACGCCGGTACAGTTTAAAAATAACAAACTCTTGATTGAAGGTAAAAACTACACTAAGTCACCACATATCTCTTGATACTTCCTTTCTTGTCGAGAGTTGCAAGAGAATGACTGGGGGTGGCAGTTAGGGGAGGAGCTATATAGACAGCTCTGCTGTGGGTGTCCTCTTGCAACTTCCTGTTGGGAAGGAGAATATCCCACAAGTAATGGATGAACCCTTGGACTGGATACACCTTTACAAGAGAAAGAAAGTAGTGTAAACCAGTGCACCTCGCCACAGCTCCGCTATGGCGCCTACCAGCCCCCACGACAGAGAGCCATAAACAGTCAAACACCAGGACACTCAAGACCGCCTGCATTAATTGCTATAACCATGCGGTACAAGCGCCTCTAGCAAGTTAAAAACATGGCCAATAAAATCAATAAGCGATTAAAAACTGAACTACCCATTACTGCTCACAGCAGTTAAACACAGTAACAAAACACATTAATGTATTACGTTCTGTGAAGCCAATTTTCTCAGCATCCCCAGCGTCAAACAACTGCCCTGATTATAATAACGTCACCGAAGGAGCCAAATGAACATAGTTAGCCCTACAACGTGACACTGACAGTTAGCATTTCACATTGTCCCTTG
>NW_026510936.1:0-90754 GCF_027579735.1 Bombina bombina
ACTGTTACCGACACTTATAAGGTAACTCCTGTGACTGTCACTTATAAGGTAATCACTGTTACTGTCACTTATAAGGTAATCACTGTGACTGACACTTATAACGTAACCCCTGTGACTGTCACTTATAAGGTAATCATTTGTCCACAACTACAAGGTGATAGCAACTACATGAGAGAATCATACTGGACAGTTATATAGGTTTTAACGCTAACACACATCATATACCTGAGAAAAGACACTGATAACTGAATAAGAGACTCTCTATTCATATATGTTTGGGTAAGGTGTATATCGCTAACCTTGGATCCTATAATCTACTGAAATAGGACACTAAAGGGTTAGTTTATTTTATCAGGTATTTGTAGAGCGCCAACAGGTTCCGAAGACACAGTTTATCCGTATATACAGGGAGTGCAGAATTATTAGGCAAATGAGTATTTTGACCACATCATCCTCTTTATGCATGTTGTCTTACTCCAAGCTGTATAGGCTCGAAAGCCTACTACCAATTAAGCATATTAGGTGATGTGCATCTCTGTAATGAGAAGGGGTGTGGTCTAATGACATCAACACCCTATATCAGGTGTGCATAATTATTAGGCAACTTCCTTTCCTTTGGCAAAATGGGTCAAAAGAAGGACTTGACAGGCTCAGAAAAGTCAAAAATAGTGAGATATCTTGCAGAGGGATGCAGCACTCTTAAAATTGCAAAGCTTCTGAAGCATGATCATCGAACAATCAAGCGTTTCATTCAAAATAGTCAACAGGGTCGCAAGAAGCGTGTGGAAAAACCAAGGCGCAAAATAACTGCCCATGAACTGAGAAAAGTCAAGCGTGCAGCTGCCAAGATGCCACTTGCCACCAGTTTGGCCATATTTCAGAGCTGCAACATCACTGGAGTGCCCAAAAGCACAAGGTGTGCAATACTCAGAGACATGGCCAAGGTAAGAAAGGCTGAAAGACGACCACCACTGAACAAGACACACAAGCTGAAACGTCAAGACTGGGCCAAGAAATATCTCAAGACTGATTTTTCTAAGGTTTTATGGACTGATGAAATGAGAGTGAGTCTTGATGGGCCAGATGGATGGGCCCGTGGCTGGATTGGTAAAGGGCAGAGAGCTCCAGTCCGACTCAGACGCCAGCAAGGTGGAGGTGGAGTACTGGTTTGGGCTGGTATCATCAAAGATGAGCTTGTGGGGCCTTTTCGGGTTGAGGATGGAGTCAAGCTCAACTCCAAGTCCTACTGCCAGTTTCTGGAAGACACCTTCTTCAAGCAGTGGTACAGGAAGAAGTCTGCATCCTTCAAGAAAAACATGATTTTCATGCAGGACAATGCTCCATCACACGCGTCCAAGTACTCCACAACGTGGCTGGCAAGAAAGAGTATAAAAGAAGAAAATCTAATGACATGGCCTCCGTGTTCACCTGATCTGAACCCCATTGAGAACCTGTGGTCCATCATCAAATGTGAGATTTACAAGGAGGGAAAACAGTACACCTCTCTGAACAGTGTCTGGGAGGCTGTGGTTGCTGCTGCACGCAATGTTGATGGTGAACAGATCAAAACACTGACAGAATCCATGGATGGCAGGCTTTTGAGTGTCCTTGCAAAGAAAGGTGGCTATATTGGTCACTGATTTGTTTTTGTTTTGTTTTTGAATGTCAGAAATGTATATTTGTGAATGTTGAGATGTTATATTGGTTTCACTGGTAAAAATAAATAATTGAAATGGGTATATATTTGTTTTTTGTTAAGTTGCCTAATAATTATGCACAGTTACAGGCCCATTTATCAAGCTCCGTATGGAGCTTGAAGGGCCGTGCTTCTGGCGAGTCTTCAGACTCGCCAGAAACACTAGTTATGAAGCAGCGGTCTAAAGACCGCTGCTTCATAACCCTGTCCGCCTGCTCTGAGCAGGCGGACAGGAACCGCCGGAAATCAACCCGATCGAATACGATCGGGTTGATTGACAGCTCCCTGCTGGCGGCCGATCGGCCGCGAGTCAGCAGGGGGCGGCGTTGCACCAGCAGCTCTTGTGAGCTGCTGGTGCAATGTTAAATGTGGAGAGCGTATTGCTCTCCGCATTTAGCGAGGTCTTGCGGACCTGATCCGCAGTGTCGGATCAGGTCCGCAAGCCCTTTGATAAATGGGCCCCTAATAGTCACCTGCACACACAGATATCCCCCTAAAATAGCTAAAACTAAAAACAAACTAAAAACTACTTCCAAAACTATTCAGCTTTGATATTAATGAGTTTTTTGGGTTCATTGAGAACATGGTTGTTGTTCAATAATAAAATTAATCCTCAAAAATACAACTTGCCTAATAATTCTGCACTCCCTGTATACTTGTTGATATGTTACGGCTCACTGCTATCATTTCATGTTACATAGAGATTATACGTTACGGCTCAGTGTGCTATCCTTTCATGTTACATAGAGATTATATGTTACGGCTCAGTGTGCTATCCTTTCATGTTACGTAGAGATTATATGTTACGGCTCAGTGTGCTATCCTTTCATGTTACATAGAGATTATACGTTACGGCTCAGTGTGCTATCATTTCATGTTACATAGAGATTATACGTTACGGCTCAGTGTGCTATCATTTCATGGTACATAGAGATTATATGTTACAGCTCAGTGTGCTATCCTTTCATGTTACATAGAGATTATACGTTACGGCTCAGTGTGCTATCATTTCATGTTACATAGAGATTATACGTTACGGCTCAGTGTGCTATCATTTCATGTTACATAGAGATTATACGTTACAGCTCAGTGTGCTATCCTTTCATGTTACATAGAGATTATACGTTACGGCTCAGTGTCCTATCATTTCATGTTACATAGAGATTATACGTTACGGCTCAGTGTGCTATCATTTCATGTTACATAGAGATTATACGTTACGGCTCAGTGTGCTATCATTTCATGTTACATAGAGATTATACGTTATGGCTCAGTGTGCTATCATTTCATGTTACATAGAGATTATATGTTACGGCTCAGTGTGCTATCATTTCATGTTACATAGAGATTATATGTAACGACTCAGTGTGCTATCCTTTTATGTTACATAGAGATTATACGTTACGGCTCACTGTGCTATCCTTTTATGTTACATAGAGATTATACTTTACGGCTCAGTGTGCTATCATTTCATGTTACATAGAGATTATATGTTACGGCTCAGTGTGCTATCATTTCATGTTACATAGAGATTATACGTTATGGCTCAGTGTGCTATCATTTCATGTTACATAGAGATTATATGTTACGGCTCAGTGTGCTATCATTTCATGTTACATAGAGATTATACGTTACGGCTCACTGTGCTATCATTTCATGTTACATAGAGATTATATGTTATGGCTCACTGTGCTATCCTTTCATGTTACATAGAGATTATATGTTATGGCTCACTGTGCTATCCTTTCATGTTACATAGAGATTATACGTTACGGCTCAGTGTGCTATCATTTCATGTTACATAGAGATTATACGTTACGGCTCAGTGTGCTATCATTTGATGTTACATAAAGATTATACGTTACGGCTCAGTGTGCTATCATTTCATGTTACATAGAGATTATATGTTACGGCTCAGTGTGCTATTATTTCATGTTACATAGAGATTATATGTTACGGCTCAGTGTGCTATAATTTCATGTTACATAGAGATTATACGTTACGGCTCAGTGTGCTATTATTTCATGTTACATAGAGATTATATGTTACGGCTCAGTGTGCTATCATTTCATGTTACATAGAGATTATATGTTACGGCTCAGTGTGCTATCATTTCATGTTACATAGAGATTATATGTTACGGCTCAGTGTGCTATCATTTCATGTTACATAGAGATTATACGTTACGGCTCAGTGTGCTATCATTTGATGTTACATAGAGATTATACGTTACGGCTCAGTGTGCTATCATTTCATGCTACATAGAGTTATATGTTATGGCTCAGTGTGCTATCATTTCATGTTACATAGAGATTATACGTTACGGCTCAGTGTGCTATCATTTCATGTTACATAGAGATTATATTTTACAGGTCAGTGTGCTATCATTTCATGTTACATAGAGATTATATGTTTTGGCTCAGTGTGCTATCATTTCATGTTACATAGAGATTATACGTTACGGCTCAGTGTGCTATAATTTCATGTTACATAGAGATTATACGTTACGGCTCAGTGTGCTATAATTTCATGTTACATAGAAATTATACGTTATGGCTCAGTGTGCTATCATTTCATGTTACATAGAGATTATATGTTACGGCTCAGTGTGCTATCCTTTCATGTTACATAGAGATTATATGTTACGGCTCAGTGTGCTATCCTTTCATGTTACATAGAGATTATACGTTACGGCTCAGTGTGCTATAATTTCATGTTACATAGAGGTTATACGTTACGGCTCAGTGTGCTATCATTTCATGTTACATAGAGATTATATGTTACGGCTCAGTGTGCTATCATTTCATGTTACATAGAGATTATATGTTACGGCTCAGTGTGCTATCATTTCATGTTACATAGAGATTATATGTTACGGCTCAGTGTGCTATCATTTCATGTTACATAGAGATTATACGTTACGACTCAGTGTGCTATCCTTTCATGTTACATAGAGATTATATGTTACGGCTCAGTGTGCTATCATTTCATGTTACATAGAGATTATATGTTACGGCTCAGTGTGCTATCCTTTCATGTTACATAGAGATTATATGTTACGGCTCAGTGTGCTTACCTTTCATGTTACATAGAGATTATATGTTACGGCTCAGTGTGCTATCCTTTCATGTTACATAGAGATTATACGTTACGGCTCAGTGTGCTATCCTTTCATGTTACATAGAGATTATATGTTACGGCTCAGTGTGCTATCATTTCATGTTACATAGAGATTATATGTTACGGCTCAGTGTGCTATCCTTTCATGTTACATAGAGATTATACGTTACGGCTCAGTGTGCTATCATTTGATGTTACATAGAGATTATATGTTACGGCTCAGTGTGCTATCATTTCATGTTACATAGAGATTATACGTTACGGCTCAGTGTCCTATCATTTCATGTTACATAGAGATTATACGTTACGGCTCAGTGTGCTATAATTTCATGTTACATAGAGATTATACGTTACGGCTCAGTGTGCTATCATTTCATGTTACATAGAGATTATATGTTACGGCTCAGTGTGCTATCATTTCATGTTACATAGAGATTATATGTTATGGCTCAGTGTGCTATCATTTCATGTTACATAGAGATTATACGTTACGGCTCAGTGTGCTATCATTTCATGTTACATAGAGATTATACGTTACGGCTCACTGTGCTATCATTTCCTGTTACATAGAGATTATACGTTACGGCTCAGTGTGCTATCATTTCATGTTACATAGAGATTATATGTTACGGCTCAGTGTGCTATCATTTCATGTTACATAGAGATTATATGTTACGGCTCAGTGTGCTATCATTTCATGTTACATAGAGATTATACGTTACGGCTCAGTGTGCTATCATTTCATGTTACATAGAGATAATATGTTATGGCTCAGTGTGCTATCATTTCATGTTACATAGAGATTATACGTTACGGCTCAGTGTGCTATCCTTTCATGTTACATAGAGATTATACGTTACGGCTCAGTGTGCTATCATTTCATGTTACATAGAGATTATACGTTACGGCTCAGTGTGCTATCATTTCATGTTACATAGAGATTATACATTACGGCTCAGTGTCCTATCATTTCATGTTACATAGAGATTATACGTTACGGCTCAGTGTGCTATCATTTCATGTTACATAGAGATTATACATTACGGCTCAGTGTCCTATCATTTCATGTTACATAGAGATTATACGTTACGGCTCAGTGTCCTATCATTTCATGTTACATAGAGATTATACGTTACGGCTCAGTGTCCTATCATTTCATGTTACATAGAGATTATACGTTACGGCTCAGTGTGCTATCATTTCATGTTACATAGAGATTATACGTTACGGCTCACTGTGCTATCCTTTCATGTTACATAGAGATTATACGTTACGGCTCAGTGTGCTATCATTTCATGTTACATAGAGATTATACGTTACGGCTCAGTGTGCTATCATTTCTTGTTATATAGAGATTATACGTTACGGCTCAGTGTGCTATCATTTCATGTTACATAGAGATTATACGTTACGGCTCAGTGTGCTATCATTTCTTGTTATATAGAGATTATATGTTACAGCTCAGTGTGCTATCATTTCATGTTACATAGAGATTATACGTTACGGCTCAGTGTCCTATCATTTCATGTTACATAGAGATTATACGTTACGGCTCAGTGTGCTACCATTTCATGTTACATAGAGATTATACATTACGGCTCAGTGTCCTATCATTTCATGTTACATAGAGATTATACGTTACGGCTCAGTGTCCTATCATTTCATGTTACATAGAGATTATACATTACGGCTCAGTGTCCTATCATTTCATGTTACATAGAGATTATACGTTACGGCTCAGTGTGCTATCATTTCATGTTACATAGAGATTATACATTACGGCTCAGTGTCCTATCATTTCATGTTACATAGAGATTATACGTTACGGCTCAGTGTCCTATCATTTCATGTTACATAGAGATTATACGTTACGGCTCAGTGTCCTATCATTTCATGTTACATAGAGATTATACGTTACGGCTCAGTGTGCTATCATTTCATGTTACATAGAGATTATACGTTACGGCTCACTGTGCTATCCTTTCATGTTACATAGAGATTATACGTTACGGCTCAGTGTGCTATCATTTCATGTTACATAGAGATTATACGTTACGGCTCAGTGTGCTATCATTTCTTGTTATATAGAGATTATACGTTACGGCTCAGTGTGCTATCATTTCATGTTACATAGAGATTATACGTTACGGCTCAGTGTGCTATCATTTCTTGTTATATAGAGATTATATGTTACAGCTCAGTGTGCTATCATTTCATGTTACATAGAGATTATACGTTACGGCTCAGTGTCCTATCATTTCATGTTACATAGAGATTATACGTTACGGCTCAGTGTGCTACCATTTCATGTTACATAGAGATTATACATTACGGCTCAGTGTCCTATCATTTCATGTTACATAGAGATTATACGTTACGGCTCAGTGTCCTATCATTTCATGTTACATAGAGATTATACATTACGGCTCAGTGTCCTATCATTTCATGTTACATAGAGATTATACATTACGGCTCAGTGTGCTATCATTTCATGTTACATAGAGATTATACGTTACGGCTCACTGTGCTATCCTTTCATGTTACATAGAGATTATACGTTACGGCTCAGTGTGCTATCCTTTCATGTTACATAGAGATTATACGTTACGGCTCAGTGTGCTATCATTTCTTGTTATATAGAGATTATACGTTACGGCTCAGTGTGCTATCATTTCATGTTACATAGAGATTATATGTTACGGCTCAGTGTGCTATCATTTCATGTTACATAGAGATTATATGTTACAGCTCAGTGTGCTATCATTTCTTGTTACATAGAGATTATACGTTATGGCTCAGTGTCCTATCATTTCATGTTACATAGAGATTATATGTTACAGGTCAGTGTGCTATCATTTCTTGTTACATAGAGATTATACGTTATGGCTCAGTGTCCTATCATTTCTTGTTACATAGAGATTATATGTTACGGCTCAGTGTGCTATCATTTCTTGTTACATAGAGATTATACGTTATGGCTCAGTGTGCTATCATTTCATGTTACATAGAGATTATATGTTACGGCTCAGTGTGCTATCATTTCATGTTACATAGAGATTATATGTTACGGCTCAGTGTGCTATCATTTCATGTTACATAGAGATTATATGTTACGGCTCACTGTGCTATCCTTTCATGTTACATAGAGATTATATGTTACAGCTCAGTGTGCTATCCTTTCATGTTACATAGAGATTATACGTTACGGCTCAGTGTGCTATCATTTGATGTTACATAGAGATTATAGGTTACGGCTCAGTGTGCTATCATTTCTTGTTATACAGAGATTATATGTTACAGCTCAGTGTGCTATCATTTCATGTTACATAGAGATTATACGTTATGGCTCAGTGTCCTATCATTTCATGTTACATAGAGATTATATGTTACGGCTCAGTGTGCTATCATTTCTTGTTACATAGAGATTATACGTTATGGCTCAGTGTCCTATCATTTCATGTTACATAGAGATTATACGTTACGGCTCAGTGTGCTATCATTTCATGTTACATAGAGATTATATGTTACGGCTCAGTGTGCTATCATTTCATGTTACATAGAGATTATACATTACGGCTCAGTGTGCTATCATTTCATGTTACATAGAGATTATACGTTACGGCTCAGTGTGCTATCTTTTCATGTTACATAGAGATTATACGTTATGGCTCAGTGTGCTATCATTTCATGTTACATAGAGATTATATGTTACAGCTCAGTGTGCTATCATTTCATGTTACATAGAGATTATACGTTACGGCTCAGTGTCCTATCATTTCATGTTACATAGAGATTATACGTTACGGCTCAGTGTGCTACCATTTCATGTTACATAGAGATTATACATTACGGCTCAGTGTCCTATCATTTCATGTTACATAGAGATTATACGTTACGGCTCAGTGTCCTATCATTTCATGTTACATAGAGATTATACATTACGGCTCAGTGTCCTATCATTTCATGTTACATAGAGATTATACGTTACGGCTCAGTGTGCTATCATTTCATGTTACATAGAGATTATACATTACGGCTCAGTGTCCTATCATTTCATGTTACATAGAGATTATACGTTACGGCTCAGTGTCCTATCATTTCATGTTACATAGAGATTATACGTTACGGCTCAGTGTCCTATCATTTCATGTTACATAGAGATTATACGTTACGGCTCAGTGTGCTATCATTTCATGTTACATAGAGATTATACGTTACGGCTCACTGTGCTATCCTTTCATGTTACATAGAGATTATACGTTACGGCTCAGTGTGCTATCATTTCATGTTACATAGAGATTATACGTTACGGCTCAGTGTGCTATCATTTCTTGTTATATAGAGATTATACGTTACGGCTCAGTGTGCTATCATTTCATGTTACATAGAGATTATACGTTACGGCTCAGTGTGCTATCATTTCTTGTTATATAGAGATTATATGTTACAGCTCAGTGTGCTATCATTTCATGTTACATAGAGATTATACGTTACGGCTCAGTGTCCTATCATTTCATGTTACATAGAGATTATACGTTACGGCTCAGTGTGCTACCATTTCATGTTACATAGAGATTATACATTACGGCTCAGTGTCCTATCATTTCATGTTACATAGAGATTATACGTTACGGCTCAGTGTCCTATCATTTCATGTTACATAGAGATTATACATTACGGCTCAGTGTCCTATCATTTCATGTTACATAGAGATTATACATTACAGCTCAGTGTGCTATCATTTCATGTTACATAGAGATTATACGTTACGGCTCACTGTGCTATCCTTTCATGTTACATAGAGATTATACGTTTACGGCTCAGTGTGCTATCCTTTCATGTTACATAGAGATTATACGTTACGGCTCAGTGTGCTATCATTTCTTGTTATATAGAGATTATACGTTACGGCTCAGTGTGCTATCATTTCATGTTACATAGAGATTATATGTTACGGCTCAGTGTGCTATCATTTCATGTTACATAGAGATTATATGTTACAGCTCAGTGTGCTATCATTTCTTGTTACATAGAGATTATACGTTATGGCTCAGTGTCCTATCATTTCATGTTACATAGAGATTATATGTTACAGGTCAGTGTGCTATCATTTCTTGTTACATAGAGATTATACGTTATGGCTCAGTGTCCTATCATTTCTTGTTACATAGAGATTATACGTTACGGCTCACTGTGCTATCATGTCATGTTACATAGAGATTATACGTTACGGCTCAGTGTGCTATCATTTCATGTTACATAGAGATTATACGTTACGGCTCAGTGTGCTATAATTTCATGTTACATAGAAATTATACGTTACGGCTCAGTGTGCTATCATTTCATGTTACATAGAGATTATACGTTACGGCTCAGTGTGCTATCCTTTCATGTTACATAGAGATTATACGTTACGGCTCAGTGTGCTATCATTTCATGTTACATAGAGATTATACGTTACGGCTCAGTGTGCTATCCTTTCATGTTACATAGAGATTATATGTTACGGCTCAGTGTGCTATCATTTCTTGTTACATAGAGATTATACGTTATGGCTCAGTGTGCTATCATTTCATGTTACATAGAGATTATATGTTACGGCTCACTGTGCTATCCTTTCATGTTACATAGAGATTATATGTTACAGCTCAGTGTGCTATCCTTTCATGTTACATAGAGATTATACGTTACGGCTCAGTGTGCTATCATTTGATGTTACATAGAGATTATAGGTTACGGCTCAGTGTGCTATCATTTCTTGTTATACAGAGATTATATGTTACAGCTCAGTGTGCTATCATTTCATGTTACATAGAGATTATACGTTATGGCTCAGTGTCCTATCATTTCATGTTACATAGAGATTATATGTTACGGCTCAGTGTGCTATCATTTCTTGTTACATAGAGATTATACGTTATGGCTCAGTGTCCTATCATTTCATGTTACATAGAGATTATACGTTACGGCTCAGTGTGCTATCATTTCATGTTACATAGAGATTATATGTTACGGCTCAGTGTGCTATCATTTCATGTTACATAGAGATTATACATTACGGCTCAGTGTGCTATCATTTCATGTTACATAGAGATTATACGTTACGGCTCAGTGTGCTATCTTTTCATGTTACATAGAGATTATACGTTATGGCTCAGTGTGCTATCATTTCATGTTACATAGAGATTATATGTTACGGCTCACTGTGCTATCATTTTGTGTTACATAGAGATTATACGTTATGGCTCAGTGTGCTATCATTTGATGTTACATAGAGATTATACGTTATGGCTCAGTGTGCTATCATTTCATGTTACATAGAGATTATATGTTACGGCTCAGTGTGCTATCATTTCATGTTACATAGAGATTATACGTTACGGCTCAGTGTGCTATCATTTCATGTTACATAGAGATTATATGTTATGGCTCAGTGTGCTATCCTTTCATGTTACATAGAGATTATACGTTATGGCTCAGTGTGCTATCATTTCATGTTACATAGAGATTATACGTTACGGCTCAGTGTGCTATCATTTCATGTTACATAGAGATTATACGTTACGGCTCAGTGTGCTATCATTTCATGTTACATAGAGATTATACGTTACGGCTCAGTGTGCTATCATTTCATGGTACATAGAGATTATATGTTACAGCTCAGTGTGCTATCCTTTCATGTTACATAGAGATTATACGTTACGGCTCAGTGTGCTATCATTTCATGTTACATAGAGATTATACGTTACGGCTCAGTGTGCTATCATTTCATGTTACATAGAGATTATACGTTACAGCTCAGTGTGCTATCCTTTCATGTTACATAGAGATTATACGTTACGGCTCAGTGTCCTATCATTTCATGTTACATAGAGATTATACGTTACAGCTCAGTGTGCTATCATTTCATGTTACATAGAGATTATACGTTACGGCTCAGTGTGCTATCATTTCATGTTACATAGAGATTATACGTTACGGCTCAGTGTGCTATCATTTCATGTTACATAGAGATTATACGTTATGGCTCAGTGTGCTATCATTTCATGATACATAGAGATTATACGTTACGGCTCAGCTGTGCTATCCTTTCATGTTACATAGAGATTATACGTTACGGCTCACTGTGCTATCCTTTCATGTTACATAGAGATTATACGTTACGGCTCAGTGTGCTATCATTTCATGTTACATAGAGATTATATGTTACGGCTCAGTGTGCTATCATTTCATGTTACATAGAGATTATACGTTACGGCTCAGTGTGCTATAATTTCATGTTACATAGAGATTATACGTTAAGGCTCAGTGTGCTATCATTTCATGTTACATAGAGATTATATGTTATGGCTCAGTGTGCTATCCTTTCATGTTACATAGAGATTATACGTTACGGCTCAGTGTGCTATCATTTCATGTTACATAGAGATTATATGTTACGGCTCAGTGTGCTATCATTTCATGTTACATAGAGATTATACGTTACGGCTCAGTGTGCTATCATTTCATGTTACATAGAGATTATATGTTACGGCTCAGTGTGCTATCCTTTCATGTTACATAGAGATTATATGTTATGGCTCAGTGTGCTATCATTTCATGTTACATAGAGATTATACGTTACGGCTCAGTGTGCTATCATTTCATGTTACATAGAGATTATACGTTACGGCTCAGTGTGCTATCATTTCATGTTACATAGAGATTATACGTTACGGCTCAGTGTGCTATCATTTCATGTTACATAGAGATTATACGTTACGGCTCAGTGTGCTATCATTTCATGTTACATAGAGATTATGCGTTACGGCTCAGTGTGCTATCCTTTCATGTTACATAGAGATTATACGTTACGGCTCAGTGTGCTATCATTTCATGTTACATAGAGATTATACGTTACGGCTCAGTGTGCTATCATTTCATGTTACATAGAGATTATATGTTACGGCTCAGTGTGCTATCATTTCATGTTACATAGAGATTATACTTTACGGCTCAGTGTGCTATCATTTCATGTTACATAGAGATTATACGTTACGGCTCAGTGTGCTATCTTTTCATGTTACATAGAGATTATACGTTATGGCTCAGTGTGCTATCATTTCATGTTACATAGAGATTATATGTTACGGCTCAGCTGTGCTATCATTTTGTGTTACATAGAGATTATACGTTATGGCTCAGTGTGCTATCATTTGATGTTACATAGAGATTATACGTTATGGCTCAGTGTGCTATCATTTCATGTTACATAGAGATTATATGTTACGGCTCAGTGTGCTATCATTTCATGTTACATAGAGATTATACGTTACGGCTCAGTGTGCTATCATTTCATGTTACATAGAGATTATATGTTATGGCTCAGTGTGCTATCCTTTCATGTTACATAGAGATTATACGTTATGGCTCAGTGTGCTATCATTTCATGTTACATAGAGATTATACGTTACGGCTCAGTGTGCTATCATTTCATGTTACATAGAGATTATACGTTACGGCTCAGTGTGCTATCATTTCATGTTACATAGAGATTATACGTTACGGCTCAGTGTGCTATCATTTCATGGTACATAGAGATTATATGTTACGGCTCAGTGTGCTATCCTTTCATGTTACATAGAGATTATACGTTACGGCTCAGTGTGCTATCATTTCATGTTACATAGAGATTATACGTTACGGCTCAGTGTGCTATCATTTCATGTTACATAGAGATTATACGTTACAGCTCAGTGTGCTATCCTTTCATGTTACATAGAGATTATACGTTACGGCTCAGTGTGCCTATCATTTCATGTTACATAGAGATTATACGTTACAGCTCAGTGTGCTATCATTTCATGTTACATAGAGATTATACGTTACGGCTCAGTGTGCTATCATTTCATGTTACATAGAGATTATACGTTACGGCTCAGTGTGCTATCATTTCATGTTACATAGAGATTATACGTTATGGCTCAGTGTGCTATCATTTCATGATACATAGAGATTATACGTTACGGCTCACTGTGCTATCCTTTCATGTTACATAGAGATTATACGTTACGGCTCACTGTGCTATCCTTTCATGTTACATAGAAATTATACGTTACGGCTCAGTGTGCTATCATTTCATGTTACATAGAGATTATATGTTACGGCTCAGTGTGCTATCATTTCATGTTACATAGAGATTATACGTTACGGCTCAGTGTGCTATAATTTCATGTTACATAGAGATTATACGTTAAGGCTCAGTGTGCTATCATTTCATGTTACATAGAGATTATATGTTATGGCTCAGTGTGCTATCCTTTCATGTTACATAGAGATTATACGTTACGGCTCAGTGTGCTATCATTTCATGTTACATAGAGATTATATGTTACGGCTCAGTGTGCTATCATTTCATGTTACATAGAGATTATACGTTACGGCTCAGTGTGCTATCATTTCATGTTACATAGAGATTATATGTTACGGCTCAGTGTGCTATCATTTCATGTTACATAGAGATTATATGTTATGGCTCAGTGTGCTATCATTTCATGTTACATAGAGATTATACGTTACGGCTCAGTGTGCTATCATTTCATGTTACATAGAGATTATACGTTACGGCTCAGTGTGCTATCATTTCATGTTACATAGAGATTATACGTTACGGCTCAGTGTGCTATCATTTCATGTTACATAGAGATTATACGTTACGGCTCAGTGTGCTATCATTTCATGTTACATAGAGATTATACTTTACGGCTCAGTGTGCTATCATTTCATGTTACATAGAGATTATATGTTACGGCTCAGTGTGCTATCCTTTCATGTTACATAGAGATTATACGTTACGGCTCAGTGTGCTATCATTTAGTGTTACATAGAGATTATACGTTACGGCTCAGTGTGCTATCATTTCATGTTACATAGAGATTATACTTTACGGCTCAGTGTGCTATAATTTCATGTTACATAGAGATTATATGTTACGGCTCAGTGTGCTATCATTTTGTGTTACATAGAGATTATACGTTACGGCTCAGTGTGCTATCATTTCATGTTACATAGAGATTATACGTTATGGCTCAGTGTGCTATCATTTCATGATACATAGAGATTATACGTTACGGCTCACTGTGCTATCCTTTCATGTTACATAGAGATTATACGTTACGGCTCACTGTGCTATCCTTTCATGTTACATAGAGATTATACGTTACGGCTCAGTGTGCTATCATTTCATGTTACATAGAGATTATATGTTACGGCTCAGTGTGCTATCATTTCATGTTACATAGAGATTATACGTTACGGCTCAGTGTGCTATAATTTCATGTTACATAGAGATTATACGTTAAGGCTCAGTGTGCTATCATTTCATGTTACATAGAGATTATATGTTATGGCTCAGTGTGCTATCCTTTCATGTTACATAGAGATTATACGTTACGGCTCAGTGTGCTATCATTTCATGTTACATAGAGATTATATGTTACGGCTCAGTGTGCTATCATTTCATGTTACATAGAGATTATACGTTACGGCTCAGTGTGCTATCATTTCATGTTACATAGAGATTATATGTTACGGCTCAGTGTGCTATCCTTTCATGTTACATAGAGATTATATGTTATGGCTCAGTGTGCTATCATTTCATGTTACATAGAGATTATACGTTACGGCTCAGTGTGCTATCATTTCATGTTACATAGAGATTATACGTTACGGCTCAGTGTGCTATCATTTCATGTTACATAGAGATTATACGTTACGGCTCAGTGTGCTATCATTTCATGTTACATAGAGATTATACGTTACGGCTCAGTGTGCTATCATTTCATGTTACATAGAGATTATACTTTACGGCTCAGTGTGCTATAATTTCATGTTACATAGAGATTATATGTTACGGCTCACTGTGCTATCCTTTCATGTTACATAGAGATTATACGTTACGGCTCAGTGTGCTATCATTTAGTGTTACATAGAGATTATACGTTACGGCTCAGTGTGCTATCATTTCATGTTACATAGAGATTATACTTTACGGCTCAGTGTGCTATAATTTCATGTTACATAGAGATTATATGTTACGGCTCACTGTGCTATCATTTTGTGTTACATAGAGATTATACGTTACGGCTCAGTGTGCTATCATTTGATGTTACATAGAGATTATATGTTACGGCTCAGTGTGCTATCATTTCATGTTACATAGAGATTATACGTTACGGCTCAGTGTGCTATCATTTCATGTTACATAGAGATTATATGTTACGGCTCAGTGTGCTATCATTTCTTGTTACATAGAGATTATATGTTACAGCTCAGTGTGCTATCATTTCATGTTACATAGAGATTATATGTTACGGCTCAGTGTGCTATCATTTCATGTTACATAGAGATTATACATTACGGCTCAGTGTGCTATCATTTCATGTTACATAGAGATTATACGTTACGGCTCAGTGTGCTATCATTTCATGTTACATAGAGATTATACGTTATGGCTCAGTGTGCTATCATTTCATGTTACATAGAGATTATATGTTACGGCTCACTGTGCTATCATTTCTTGTTACATAGAGATTATACGTTATGGCTCAGTGTGCTATCATTTGATGTTACATAGAGATTATACGTTATGGCTCAGTGTGCTATCATTTCATGTTACATAGAGATTATATGTTACGGCTCAGTGTGCTATCATTTCATGTTACATAGAGATTATACGTTACGGCTCAGTGTGCTATCATTTCATGTTACATAGAGATTATATGTTATGGCTCAGTGTGCTATCCTTTCATGTTACATAGAGATTATATGTTACGGCTCAGTGTGCTATCATTTCATGTTACATAGAGATTATATGTAACGACTCAGTGTGCTATCCTTTTATGTTACATAGAGATTATACGTTACGGCTCACTGTGCTATCCTTTTATGTTACATAGAGATTATACTTTACGGCTCAGTGTGCTATCATTTCATGTTACATAGAGATTATATGTTACGGCTCAGTGTGCTATCATTTCATGTTACATAGAGATTATACGTTATGGCTCAGTGTGCTATCATTTCATGTTACATAGAGATTATATGTTACGGCTCAGTGTGCTATCATTTCATGTTACATAGAGATTACACGTTACGGCTCACTGTGCTATCATTTCATGTTACATAGAGATTATATGTTATGGCTCACTGTGCTATCCTTTCATGTTACATAGAGATTATATGTTATGGCTCACTGTGCTATCCTTTCATGTTACATAGAGATTATACGTTACGGCTCAGTGTGCTATCATTTCATGTTACATAGAGATTATACGTTACGGCTCAGTGTGCTATCATTTGATGTTACATAGAGATTATACGTTACGGCTCAGTGTGCTATCATTTCATGTTACATAGAGATTATATGTTACGGCTCAGTGTGCTATTATTTCATGTTACATAGAGATTATATGTTACGGCTCAGTGTGCTATCATTTCATGTTACATAGAGATTATACGTTACGGCTCAGTGTGCTATCATTTCATGTTACATAGAGATTATATGTTACGGCTCAGTGTGCTATCATTTCATGTTACATAGAGATTATATGTTACGGCTCAGTGTGCTATCATTTCATGTTACATAGAGATTATATGTTACGGCTCAGTGTGCTATCATTTCATGTTACATAGAGATTATACGTTACGGCTCAGTGTGCTATCATTTGATGTTACATAGAGATTATACGTTACGGCTCAGTGTGCTATCATTTCATGTTACATAGAGTTATATGTTATGGCTCAGTGTGCTATCATTTCATGTTACATAGAGATTATACGTTACGGCTCAGTGTGCTATCATTTCATGTTACATAGAGATTATATTTTACAGCTCAGTGTGCTATCATTTCATGTTACATAGAGATTATATGTTTTGGCTCAGTGTGCTATCATTTCATGTTACATAGAGATTATACGTTACGGCTCAGTGTGCTATCATTTCATGTTACATAGAGATTATACGTTACGGCTCAGTGTGCTATAATTTCATGTTACATAGAAATTATACGTTATGGCTCAGTGTGCTATCATTTCATGTTACATAGAGATTATATGTTACGGCTCAGTGTGCTATCCTTTCATGTTACATAGAGATTATATGTTACGGCTCAGTGTGCTATCCTTTCATGTTACATAGAGATTATACGTTACGGCTCAGTGTGCTATAATTTCATGTTACATAGAGGTTATACGTTACGGCTCAGTGTGCTATCATTTCATGTTACATAGAGATTATACGTTACGGCTCAGTGTGCTATCATTTCATGTTACATAGAGATTATATGTTACGGCTCAGTGTGCTATCATTTCATGTTACATAGAGATTATATGTTACGGCTCAGTGTGCTATCATTTCATGTTACATAGAGATTATACGTTACAGCTCAGTGTGCTATCCTTTCATGTTACATAGAGATTATATGTTACGGCTCAGTGTGCTATCATTTCATGTTACATAGAGATTATATGTTACGGCTCAGTGTGCTATCCTTTCATGTTACATAGAGATTATATGTTACGGCTCAGTGTGCTTACCTTTCATGTTACATAGAGATTATATGTTACGGCTCAGTGTGCTATCCTTTCATGTTACATAGAGATTATACGTTACGGCTCAGTGTGCTATCCTTTCATGTTACATAGAGATTATACGTTACGGCTCAGTGTGCTATCATTTCATGTTACATAGAGATTATATGTTACGGCTCAGTGTGCTATCCTTTCATGTTACATAGAGATTATACGTTACGGCTCAGTGTGCTATCATTTGATGTTACATAGAGATTATACGTTACGGCTCAGTGTGCTATCATTTCATGTTACATAGAGATTATACGTTACGGCTCAGTGTCCTATCATTTCATGTTACATAGAGATTTACGTTACGGCTCAGTGTGCTATAATTTCATGTTACATAGAGATTATACGTTACGGCTCAGTGTGCTATCATTTCATGTTACATAGAGATTATATGTTACGGCTCAGTGTGCTATCATTTCATGTTACATAGAGATTATATGTTATGGCTCAGTGTGCTATCATTTCATGTTACATAGAGATTATACGTTACGGCTCAGTGTGCTATCATTTCATGTTACATAGAGATTATACGTTACGGCTCACTGTGCTATCATTTCCTGTTACATAGAGATTATACGTTACGGCTCAGTGTGCTATCATTTCATGTTACATAGAGATTATATGTTACGGCTCAGTGTGCTATCATTTCATGTTACATAGAGATTATACGTTTCGGCTCAGTGTGCTATCATTTCATGTTACATAGAGATTATACGTTATGGCTCAGTGTGCTATCATTTCGTGTTACATAGAGATTATATGTTACGGCTCACTGTGCTATCATTTTGTGTTACATAGAGATTATACGTTATGGCTCAGTGTGCTATCATTTGATGTTACATAGAGATTATACGTTATGGCTCAGTGTGCTATCATTTCATGTTACATAGAGATTATATGTTACGGCTCAGTGTGCTATCATTTCTTGTTACATAGAGATTATACGTTACGGCTCAGTGTGCTATCATTTCATGTTACATAGAGATTATATGTTATGGCTCAGTGTGCTATCCTTTCATGTTACATAGAGATTATACGTTATGGCTCAGTGTGCTATCATTTCATGTTACATAGAGATTATACGTTACGGCTCAGTGTGCTATCATTTCATGTTACATAGAGATTATACGTTACGGCTCAGTGTGCTATCATTTCATGTTACATAGAGATTATACGTTACGGCTCAGTGTGCTATCATTTCATGTTACATAGAGATTATATGTTACAGCTCAGTGTGCTATCCTTTCATGTTACATAGAGATTATACGTTACGGCTCAGTGTGCTATCATTTCATGTTACATAGAGATTATACGTTACGGCTCAGTGTGCTATCATTTCATGTTACATAGAGATTATACGTTACAGCTCAGTGTGCTATCATTTCATGTTACATAGAGATTATACGTTACGGCTCAGTGTGCTATCATTTCATGTTACATAGAGATTATACGTTACAGCTCAGTGTGCTATCATTTCATGTTACATAGAGATTATACGTTACGGCTCAGTGTGCTATCATTTCATGTTACATAGAGATTATACGTTACGGCTCAGTGTGCTATCATTTCATGTTACATAGAGATTATACGTTATGGCTCAGTGTGCTATCATTTCATGTTACATAGAGATTATACGTTACGGCTCACTGTGCTATCCTTTCATGTTACATAGAGATTATACGTTACGGCTCACTGTGCTATCCTTTCATGTTACATAGAAATTATACGTTACGGCTCAGTGTGCTATCATTTCATGTTACATAGAGATTATATGTTACGGCTCAGTGTGCTATCATTTCATGTTACATAGAGATTATACGTTACGGCTCAGTGTGCTATCATTTCATGTTACATAGAGATTATACGTTAAGGCTCAGTGTGCTATCATTTCATGTTACATAGAGATTATATGTTATGGCTCAGTGTGCTATCCTTTCATGTTACATAGAGATTATACGTTACGGCTCAGTGTGCTATCATTTCATGTTACATAGAGATTATATGTTACGGCTCAGTGTGCTATCATTTCATGTTACATAGAGATTATACGTTACGGCTCAGTGTGCTATCATTTCATGTTACATAGAGATTATATGTTACGGCTCAGTGTGCTATCCTTTCATGTTACATAGAGATTATATGTTATGGCTCAGTGTGCTATCATTTCATGTTACATAGAGATTATATGTTACGGCTCAGTGTGCTATCATTTCATGTTACATAGAGATTATACGTTACGGCTCAGTGTGCTATCATTTCATGTTACATAGAGATTATACGTTACGGCTCAGTGTGCTATCATTTCATGTTACATAGAGATTATACGTTACGGCTCAGTGTGCTATCATTTCATGTTACATAGAGATTATGCGTTACGGCTCACTGTGCTATCCTTTCATGTTACATAGAGATTATACGTTACGGCTCAGTGTGCTATCATTTCATGTTACATAGAGATTATACGTTACGGCTCAGTGTGCTATCATTTCATGTTACATAGAGATTATACTTTACGGCTCAGTGTGCTATAATTTCATGTTACATAGAGATTATATGTTACGGCTCACTGTGCTATCCTTTCATGTTACATAGAGATTATACGTTACGGCTCAGTGTGCTATCATTTCATGTTACATAGAGATTATACTTTACGGCTCAGTGTGCTATAATTTCATGTTACATAGAGATTATATGTTACGGCTCACTGTGCTATCATTTTGTGTTACGTAGAGATTATACGTTACGGCTCAGTGTGCTATCATTTGATGTTACATAGAGATTATATGTTACGGCTCAGTGTGCTATCATTTCATGTTACATAGAGATTATACGTTACGGCTCAGTGTGCTATCATTTCATGTTACATAGAGATTATATGTTACGGCTCAGTGTGCTATCATTTCTTGTTACATAGAGATTATATGTTACAACTCAGTGTGCTATCATTTCATGTTACATAGAGATTATATGTTACGGCTCAGTGTGCTATCATTTCATGTTACATAGAGATTATACATTACGGCTCAGTGTGCTATCATTTCATGTTACATAGAGATTATACGTTACGGCTCAGTGTGCTATCTTTTCATGTTACATAGAGATTATACGTTATGGCTCAGTGTGCTATCATTTCATGTTACATAGAGATTATATGTTACGGCTCAGTGTGCTATCATTTCATGTTACATAGAGATTATACGTTATGGCTCAGTGTGCTATCATTTGATGTTACATAGAGATTATACGTTATGGCTCAGTGTGCTATCATTTCATGTTACATAGAGATTATATGTTACGGCTCAGTGTGCTATCATTTCATGTTACATAGAGATTATACGTTACGGCTCAGTGTGCTATCATTTCATGTTACATAGAGATTATATGTTATGGCTCAGTGTGCTATCCTTTCATGTTACATAGAGATTATATGTTACGGCTCAGTGTGCTATCATTTCATGTTACATAGAGATTATATGTAACGACTCAGTGTGCTATCCTTTTATGTTACATAGAGATTATACGTTACGGCTCACTGTGCTATCCTTTTATGTTACATAGAGATTATACTTTACGGCTCAGTGTGCTATCATTTCATGTTACATAGAGATTATATGTTACGGCTCAGTGTGCTATCATTTCATGTTACATAGAGATTATACGTTATGGCTCAGTGTGCTATCATTTCATGTTACATAGAGATTATATGTTACGGCTCAGTGTGCTATCATTTCATGTTACATAGAGATTATACGTTACGGCTCACTGTGCTATCATTTCATGTTACATAGAGATTATATGTTACGGCTCACTGTGCTATCCTTTCATGTTACATAGAGATTATATGTTATGGCTCACTGTGCTATCCTTTCATGTTACATAGAGATTATACGTTACGGCTCAGTGTGCTATCATTTCATGTTACATAGAGATTATACGTTACGGCTCAGTGTGCTATCATTTGATGTTACATAAAGATTATACGTTACGGCTCAGTGTGCTATCATTTCATGTTACATAGAGATTATATGTTACGGCTCAGTGTGCTATTATTTCATGTTACATAGAGATTATATGTTACGGCTCAGTGTGCTATAATTTCATGTTACATAGAGATTATACGTTACGGCTCAGTGTGCTATCATTTCATGTTACATAGAGATTATATGTTACGGCTCAGTGTGCTATCATTTCATGTTACATAGAGATTATATGTTACGGCTCAGTGTGCTATCATTTCATGTTACATAGAGATTATATGTTACGGCTCAGTGTGCTATCATTTCATGTTACATAGAGATTATACGTTACGGCTCAGTGTGCTATCATTTGATGTTACATAGAGATTATACGTTACGGCTCAGTGTGCTATCATTTCATGTTACATAGAGTTATATGTTATGGCTCAGTGTGCTATCATTTCATGTTACATAGAGATTATACGTTACGGCTCAGTGTGCTATCATTTCATGTTACATAGAGATTATATTTTACAGGTCAGTGTGCTATCATTTCATGTTACATAGAGATTATATGTTTTGGCTCAGTGTGCTATCATTTCATGTTACATAGAGATTATACGTTACGGCTCAGTGTGCTATCATTTCATGTTACATAGAGATTATACGTTACGGCTCAGTGTGCTATCATTTCATGTTACATAGAAATTATACGTTATGGCTCAGTGTGCTATCATTTCATGTTACATAGAGATTATATGTTACGGCTCAGTGTGCTATCCTTTCATGTTACATAGAGATTATATGTTACGGCTCAGTGTGCTATCCTTTCATGTTACATAGAGATTATACGTTACGGCTCAGTGTGCTATCATTTCATGTTACATAGAGGTTATACGTTACGGCTCAGTGTGCTATCATTTCATGTTACATAGAGATTATATGTTACGGCTCAGTGTGCTATCATTTCATGTTACATAGAGATTATATGTTACGGCTCAGTGTGCTATCATTTCATGTTACATAGAGATTATATGTTACGGCTCAGTGTGCTATCATTTCATGTTACATAGAGATTATACGTTACGACTCAGTGTGCTATCCTTTCATGTTACATAGAGATTATATGTTACGGCTCAGTGTGCTATCATTTCATGTTACATAGAGATTATATGTTACGGCTCAGTGTGCTATCCTTTCATGTTACATAGAGATTATATGTTACGGCTCAGTGTGCTTACCTTTCATGTTACATAGAGATTATATGTTACGGCTCAGTGTGCTATCCTTTCATGTTACATAGAGATTATACGTTACGGCTCAGTGTGCTATCCTTTCATGTTACATAGAGATTATATGTTACGGCTCAGTGTGCTATCATTTCATGTTACATAGAGATTATATGTTACGGCTCAGTGTGCTATCATTTCATGTTACATAGAGATTATATGTTATGGCTCAGTGTGCTATCATTTCATGTTACATAGAGATTATACGTTACGGCTCAGTGTGCTATCATTTCATGTTACATAGAGATTATACGTTACGGCTCACTGTGCTATCATTTCCTGTTACATAGAGATTATACGTTACGGCTCAGTGTGCTATCATTTCATGTTACATAGAGATTATATGTTACGGCTCAGTGTGCTATCATTTCATGTTACATAGAGATTATACGTTTCGGCTCAGTGTGCTATCATTTCATGTTACATAGAGATTATACGTTACGGCTCAGTGTGCTATCATTTCATGTTACATAGAGATAATATGTTATGGCTCAGTGTGCTATCATTTCATGTTACATAGAGATTATACGTTACGGCTCAGTGTGCTATCCTTTCATGTTACATAGAGATTATACGTTACGGCTCAGTGTGCTATCCTTTCATGTTACATAGAGATTATACGTTACGGCTCAGTGTGCTATCATTTCATGTTACATAGAGATTATACGTTACGGCTCAGTGTCCTATCATTTCATGTTACATAGAGATTATACGTTACGGCTCAGTGTGCTATCATTTCATGTTACATAGAGATTATACGTTACGGCTCAGTGTCCTATCATTTCATGTTACATAGAGATTATACGTTACGGCTCAGTGTCCTATCATTTCATGTTACATAGAGATTATACGTTACGGCTCAGTGTCCTATCATTTCATGTTACATAGAGATTATACGTTACGGCTCAGTGTGCTATCATTTCATGTTACATAGAGATTATACGTTACGGCTCACTGTGCTATCCTTTCATGTTACATAGAGATTATACGTTACGGCTCAGTGTGCTATCATTTCATGTTACATAGAGATTATACGTTACGGCTCAGTGTGCTATCATTTCTTGTTATATAGAGATTATACGTTACGGCTCAGTGTGCTATCATTTCATGTTACATAGAGATTATACGTTACGGCTCAGTGTGCTATCATTTCTTGTTATATAGAGATTATATGTTACAGCTCAGTGTGCTATCATTTCATGTTACATAGAGATTATACGTTACGGCTCAGTGTCCTATCATTTCATGTTACATAGAGATTATACGTTACGGCTCAGTGTGCTACCATTTCATGTTACATAGAGATTATACATTACGGCTCAGTGTCCTATCATTTCATGTTACATAGAGATTATACGTTACGGCTCAGTGTCCTATCATTTCATGTTACATAGAGATTATACATTACGGCTCAGTGTCCTATCATTTCATGTTACATAGAGATTATACATTACGGCTCAGTGTGCTATCATTTCATGTTACATAGAGATTATACGTTACGGCTCACTGTGCTATCCTTTCATGTTACATAGAGATTATACGTTACGGCTCAGTGTGCTATCCTTTCATGTTACATAGAGATTATACGTTACGGCTCAGTGTGCTATCATTTCTTGTTATATAGAGTTTATACGTTACGGCTCAGTGTGCTATCATTTCATGTTACATAGAGATTATATGTTACGGCTCAGTGTGCTATCATTTCATGTTACATAGAGATTATATGTTACAGCTCAGTGTGCTATCATTTCTTGTTACATAGAGATTATACGTTATGGCTCAGTGTGCTATCATTTCATGTTACATAGAGATTATATGTTACAGCTCAGTGTGCTATCATTTCTTGTTACATAGAGATTATACGTTATGGCTCAGTGTCCTATCATTTCTTGTTACATAGAGATTATATGTTACGGCTCAGTGTGCTATCATTTCTTGTTACATAGAGATTATACGTTATGGCTCAGTGTGCTATCATTTCATGTTACATAGAGATTATATGTTACGGCTCAGTGTGCTATCATTTCATGTTACATAGAGATTATATGTTACGGCTCAGTGTGCTATCATTTCATGTTACATAGAGATTATATGTTACGGCTCAGTGTGCTATCCTTTCATGTTACATAGAGATTATATGTTACAGCTCAGTGTGCTATCCTTTCATGTTACATAGAGATTATACGTTACGGCTCAGTGTGCTATCATTTGATGTTACATAGAGATTATAGGTTACGGCTCAGTGTGCTATCATTTCTTGTTATACAGAGATTATATGTTACAGCTCAGTGTGCTATCATTTCATGTTACATAGAGATTATACGTTATGGCTCAGTGTCCTATCATTTCATGTTACATAGAGATTATATGTTACGGCTCAGTGTGCTATCATTTCTTGTTACATAGAGATTATACGTTATGGCTCAGTGTCCTATCATTTCATGTTACATAGAGATTATACGTTATGGCTCAGTGTGCTATCATTTGATGTTACATAGAGATTATAGGTTACGGCTCAGTGTGCTATCATTTCTTGTTATACAGAGATTATATGTTACAGCTCAGTGTGCTATCATTTCATGTTACATAGAGATTATACGTTATGGCTCAGTGTCCTATCATTTCATGTTACATAGAGATTATATGTTACGGCTCAGTGTGCTATCATTTCTTGTTACATAGAGATTATACGTTATGGCTCAGTGTCCTATCATTTCATGTTACATAGAGATTATACGTTACGGCTCAGTGTGCTATCATTTCTTGTTATATAGAGATTATACGTTACGGCTCAGTGTGCTATCATTTGATGTTACATAGAGATTATAGGTTACAAGTCAGTGTGCTATCATTTCATGTTACATAGAGATTATACGTTACGGCTCACTGTGCTATCATTTCATGTTACATAGAGATTATACGTTACGGCTCAGTGTGCTATCATTTCATGTTACATAGAGATTATACGTTACGGCTCAGTGTGCTATCATTTCATGTTACATAGAGATTATACGTTACGGCTCAGTGTGCTTTCATTTCATGTTACATAGAGATTATATGTTACGGCTCAGTGTGCTATCATTTCCTGTTACATAGAGATTATACGTTACGGCTTAGTGTGCTATCATTTCATGTTACATAGAGATTATATGTAACGACTCAGTGTGCTATTATTTCATGTTATATAGAGATTAAATGTTACGGCTCAGTGTGCTATTATTTCATGTTACATAGAGATTATGCGTTACAGCTCAGTGTGCTATCATTTCATGTTACAACAGAATTTATGCTTACCTGATAAATTACTTTCTCCAACGGTGTGTCCGGTCCACGGCGTCATCCTTACTTGTGGGAATATCTCTTCCCCAACAGGAAATGGCAAAGAGTCCCAGCAAAGCTGGCCATATAGTCCCTCCTAGGCTCCGCCCACCCCAGTCATTCGACCGACGGACAGGAGGAAAAAATAGGAGAAACCATATGGTACCTTGGTGACTGTAGTTAGAGAAAATAATTCATCAGACCTGATTAAAAAACCAGGGCGGGCCGTGGACCGGACACACCGTTGGAGAAAGTAATTTATCAGGTAAGCATAAATTCTGTTTTCTCCAACATTGGTGTGTCCGGTCCACGGCGTCATCCTTACTTGTGGGTACCAATACCAAAGCTTTAGGACACGGATGAAGGGAGGGAGCAAATCAAGTTACCTAAACGGAAGGCACCACGGCTTGCAAAACCTTTCTCCCAAAAATAGCCTCCGAAGAAGCAAAAGTATCGAATTTGTAAAATTTGGCAAAAGTGTGCAGTGAAGACCAAGTCGCTGCCTTACAAATCTGATCAACAGAAGCCTCGTTCTTGAAGGCCCATGTGGAAGCCACAGCCCTAGTGGAGTGAGCTGTGATTCTTTCAGGAGGCTGCCGTCCAGCAGTCTTGTAAGCCAATCGGATGATGCTTTTAAGCCAAAAGAAAACAGAGGTAGAAGTCGCTTTTTACCAGAATAGACGACAAACAGAGATGTTTGTCTGAAATCTTTTGTAGCTTCTAAATAGAATTTTAGAGCACGGACTACGTCCAAATTGTGTAACAAACGTTCCTTCTTTGAAACTGGATTCGGACACAAAGAAGGTACAACTATCTCCTGGTTAATATTTTTGTTAGAAACAACCTTTGGAAGAAAACCAGGCTTAGTACGCAAAACCACCTTATCTGCATGAAACACCAGATAGGGCGGAGAACACTGCAGAGCAGATAACTCTGAAACTCTTCTAGCAGAAGAAATAGCAACCAAAAACAAAACTTTCCAAGATAACAACTTAATATCTATGGAATGTAGAGGTTCAAACGGAACCCCTTGAAGAACTGAAAGAACTAGATTTAAACTTTTGATCCTAACCAGAGCCTGAACAAATGCTTGAACATCTGGCACAGCTGCCAGTCGTTTGTGTAGTAAGACAGATAAAGCAGAAATCTGTCCTTTTAGAGAACTCGCAGATAATCCTTTATCCAAACCTTCTTGCAGAAAGGAAAGAATCTTAGGAATTTTTATCTTATTCCATGGGAATCCTTTAGATTCACATCAGCAGATATATCTTTTCCATATTTTATGATAAATCTTTCTAGTTACCGGTTTTCTTGCCTGAACCAGAGTATCTATCACAGAATCTGAAAACCCACGCTTTGATAGAATCAAGCGTTCAATCTCCAAGACGTCAGCTGGAGGGAGACCAGATTTGGATGTTCGAATGGACCCTGAACAAGAAGGTCCTGTCTCAAAGGTAGCTTCCATGGTGGAACCGATGACATATTCACCAGGTCTGCATACCAAGTCCTGCGTGGCCATGCAGGAGCTATCAAGATCACAGAGGCCCTGTCCTGTTTGATCCTGGCTACCAGCCTGGGAATGAGAGGAAACGGTGGGAACACATAAGTTAGGTTGAAGGTCCAAGGTGCTACTAGTGCATCCACTAGAGTCGCCTTGGGATCCCTGGATCTGGACCCGTAGCAAGGAACCTTGAAGTTCTGACGAGACGCCATCAGATCCATGTCTGGAATGCCCCAAAATTGAGTCAACTGGGCAAAGATCTCTGGGTGGAGTTCCCACTCCCCCGGATGGAATGTCTGACGACTCAGATAATCCGCTTCCCAGTTTTCCACACCTGGGCTGTGGATCGCAGATAGATGGCAGGAGTGATCCTCCGCCCATTGTATTATTTTGGTCACTTCTTTCATCGCCAGGGAACTCCTTGTTCCCCCCTGATGATTGATATACGCAACAGTCGTCATGTTGTCTGATTGGAATCTTATGAATCTGGCCATTGCAAGCTGAGGCCAAGCCCTGAGAGCATTGAATATCGCTCTTAGTTCCAGAATGTTTATCGGGAGAAGAGACTCTTCCCGAGACCATAGTCCCTGAGCTTTCAGGGATTCCCAGACCGCGCCCCAGCCCACTAGACTGGCGTCGGTCGTGACAATGACCCACTCTGGTCTGCGGAAGCTCATTCCCTGGGATAGGTGGTCCAGGGTTAGCCACCAACGGAGTGAATCTCTGGTCTTCTAATCTACTTGAATCACTGGAGACAAGTCTGTATAGTCCCCATTCCACTGTTTCAGCATGCACAGTTGTAATGGTCTTAGATGAATTCGCGCAAAAGGAACTATGTCCATTGCTGCAACCATCAACCCTACTACTTCCATGCACTGAGCTATGGAAGGACGTGGAACAGAATGAAGAACTTGACAAGCGCTTAGAAGTTTTGACTTTCTGACATCTGTCAGAAAAATCCTCATTTCTAAGGAATCTATTATTGTTCCCAAGAAGGGAACTCTTGTTGACGGAGACAGAGAACTTTTTTCTATGTTCACCTTCCATCCGTGAGATCTGAGAAAGGCCAGAACGATGTCTGTATGAGCCTTTGCTTTTGAAAGGGACGACGCTTGTATTAGAATGTCGTCCAAGTATGGTACTACTGCAATGCCCCTCGGTCTTAGAACCGCTAGAAGGGACCCGAGTACCTTTGTGAAAATCCTTGGAGCAGTGGCTAATCAGAATGGGAGGGCCACAAACTGGTAATGTTTGTCCAGAAAGGCGAACCTTAGGAACTGATGATGTTCTTCGTGGATAGGAATATGTAGGTACGCATCCTTTAGATCCACGGTAGTCATAAATTGACCTTCCTGGATAGTGGGTAGAATCGTTCGATTGGTTTCCATTTTGAACGATGGTACCCTGAGAAATTTGTTTAGGATCTTTAAATCCAGAATTGGTCTGAAGGTTCCCTCTTTTTTGGGAACTACGAACAGATTTGTGTAAAATCCCATTCCTTGTTCCGTCATTGGAACTGGGTGTATCACTCCCATCTTTAACAGGTCTTCTACACAATGTAAGAACGCCTGTCTCTTTATTTGGTTTGAGGATAAGTGAGACATGTGGAACCTTCCCCTTGGGGGTAGTTCCTTGAATTCCAGAAGATAACCCTGAGAAACTATTTCTAGCGTCCAGGGATCCTGAACATCTCTTGCCCAAGCCTGAGCAAAGAGAGAGAGTCTGCCCCCCACTAGATCCGGTCCCGGATCGGGGGCTACTCCTTCATGCTGTTTTGTTAGTGGTAGCAGGCTTCTTGGTCTGCTTACCCTTGTTCCAGCCTTGCATCGGTTTCCAGGGTGGTTTGGACTGTGAGGCATTACCCTCTTGCTTAGAGGATGCAGAATTAGAGGCCGGTCCGTTCCTGAAATTACGAAAGGAACGAAAATTAGACTTATTCTTGGCCTTGAAAGGCCTATCTTGTGGGAGGGCGTGGCCCTTTCCCCCAGTGATGTCTGAGATAATCTCTTTCAATTCTGGTCCAAAGAGAGTTTTACCCTTAAAGGGGATGTTAAGCAATTTTGTCTTGGATGATACATCCGCTGACCAAGACTTTAGCCAAAGCGATCTGCGCGGCGCAATTGCAAACCCTGAATTTTTCGCCGCTAATCTAGCTAATTGCAAAGCGGCATCTAAAATAAAAGAGTTAGCCAACTTAAGTGCGTGAACTCTGTCCATAACCTCCTCATATGGAGTCTCTCTACTGAGCGACTTTTCTAGTTCCTCGAACCAGAACCACGCTGCTGCAGTGACAGGAACAATGCACGAAATGGGTTGTAGAAGGTAACCTTGCTGTACAAAAATCTTTTTAAGCAAACCCTCCAATTTTTTATCCATAGGATCTTTGAAAGCACAACTATCCTCGATAGGAATAGTAGTGCGCTTGTTTAGAGTAGAAACTGCCCCCTCGACCTTAGGGACTGTCTGCCATAAGTCCTTTCTGGGGTCGACCATAGGAAATAATTTCTTAAATATAGGAGGGGGAACAAAAGGTATGCCGGGCTTCTCCCACTCCTTATTCACTATGTCCGCCACCCGCTTGGGTATAGGAAAAGCGTCGGGGTGCACCGGAACCTCTAGGAACTTGTCCATCTTGCATAATTTTTCTGGAATGACCAAGTTGTCACAATCATCCAGAGTAGATAACACCTCCTTAAGCAGTGCGCGGAGATGTTCTAATTTAAATTTAAATGTCACAACATCAGGTTCAGCCTGTTGAGAAATTTTTCCAGAATCTGAAATTTCCCCATCTGACAAAACCTCCCTCATGGCCCCTTCAGATTGGTGTGAGGGTATGACAGAACAATTATCATCAGCGCCCTCCTGCTCTTCAGTGTTTAAAACAGAGCAATCGCGCTTTCTCTGATATGCAGGCATTTTGGATAAAATATTTGCTATGGAGTTATCCATTACAGCCGTCAATTGTTGCATGGTAATAAGCATTGGCGCGCTAGAAGTACTAGGGGGCCTCCTTCGTGGGCAAAACTGGTATAGACACAGAAGGAGATGATGTAGAACCATGTCTACTCCCTTCATCTGATGAATCATCTTGGGCAACTTCATTATCTGTGACAGTATTGTCCTTACATTGTTTGGACGCTATGGCACAATTATCACACAATTTTGAAGGGGGAGACACATTGACTTTCATACATATAGAACATAGCTTATCTGAAGGCACAGACATGTTAAACAGGCTTAAACTTGTCAATAAAGCACAAAAAAACGTTTTAAAACAAAACCGTTACTGTCTCTTTAAATTTTAAACAGAGCACACTTTATTACTGAATATGTGAAAAAATATGAAGGAATTGTTCAAAATTTACCAAAATTTCACCACAGTGTCTTAAAGCTTTAAAAGTATTGCACGCCAATTAAAATAACGAAACCGGAGCCGGTTACAGATTTAACCCCTATACAGTCCCAGCTACAGCCTTTGCTGTGACTTTACCAAGCCCAGAGGGGAATACGATACCAAATGACGCCTTCTAGGAACTTTTCCAACTACTTTCAGGTCCTCACACATGCATGTCTTGCTCTCAAAAACAACTGCGCAGTAATGGCGTGAAAATGAGGCTCAGCCTACAACTGGGAAGGCCCTTCCTGACTGGAAAAGGTGTCTAACATAGTGCCTGACGTTAAAAAACGTTCCCCAAGTTTATAAGTTTGAATTATCAGCATAAACATGTATAAAATGTCCAAATAAAGTAATCGATTTAGCCCATAAAAGTGTCTACCAGTTTTATAGCCCATATTAAGCCCTTTATTCTGTTTGAGGCTAAGAAAATGGCTTACCGGTCCCCATGAGGGGAAATGACAGCCTTCCAGCATTACACAGTCTTGTTAGAAATATGGCTAGTCATACCTTAAGCAGAAAAGTCTGCTGTTTCCCCCAACTGAAGTTACTTCATCTCAACAGTCCTATGTGGAAACAGCAATCGATTTTAGTTACTGTCTGCTAAAATCATCTTCCTCTCACAAACAGAAATCTTCATCCTTTTCTGTTTCAGAGTAAATAGTACATACCAGCACTATTTTAAAATAACAAACTCTTGATAGTAGAATAAAAAAAACTACAACTAAACACCACATACTCTTAACCATCTCCGTGGAGATGTTGCCTGTGCAACGGCAAAGAGAATGACTGGGGTGGGCGGAGCCTAGGAGGGACTATATGGCCAGCTTTGCTGGGACTCTTTGCCATTTCCTGTTGGGGAAGAGATATTCCCACAAGTAAGGATGACGCCGTGGACCGGACACACCAATGTTGGAGAAATAGAGATTATATGTTACGGATCAGTGTCCTATCATTTCATGTTACATAGAGATTATACGTTACGGCTCAGTGTGCTATAATTTCATGTTACATAGAGATTATACGTTACGGCTCAGTGTGCTATAATTTCATGTTACATAGAGATTATATGTTACAGCTCAGTGTGCTATCATTTCATGTTACATAGAGATTATACGTTACGGCTCAGTGTGCTATCATTTCATGTTACATAGAGATTATATGTTACGGCTCAGTGTGCTATCATTTCATGTTACATAGAGATTATATGTTTTGGCTCAGTGTGCTATCCTTTCATGTTACATAGAGATTATGCGTTACGGCTCAGTGTGCTATCATTTCTTGTTACATAGAGATTATATGTTACGGCTCAGTGTGCTATCATTTCATGTTACATAGAGATTATACGTTACGGCTCAGTGTGCTATCATTTCATGTTACATAGAGATTATACGCTACGGCTCATAGTGTGGCCAAGAGTGCTCACTAGCAGCGACAGGGGGCCCAGTGAGCACACAAGTTAGTTAGAGAGCAAATCGGGATGCAGTAGTTTCAAGTAATCAATGCTCTCTCAGCTCAGACCCACTTCTGTGAATTTAGCTTTTTCTTTATGGTTAAGATTTTTAAACAAAAATAATGAAACACAGGATTACTTGGCAGAGCGCTTTATTGCAACTCTAGTTAGAGAGGTGGCAGTGCTGCGGTAAAGGCAGGATGTGATTTAGGCCTAGATTTCGGTTATCTCCGGATTGCTTCAGCCAATCAAGGATCCTTATTCTGTAGCACTATGAATTTGGGAAGCTGAGTGGCTCAGGATTTTACAATGAATATATAGGTTATGGGGGTGCCCATGACTCTATACCAAAAAAACAGGCACCCAGATTGCCTAAACCTTTTATGTTAGTGACTAACAACAAATTGTAAGCTGAGCCTTTCTGCCGTTTGAGTGATGCTAATGTATCTGGTGCAACCTTAGTATTAATGTCGGCACAGAACTAATGCATTCATTGAAAAGGTTACTGGGCCATGGTGTTCCTCAGATTCCAAACTTAATCTGCAGAGCTGCAAGTATACTGGCCAAAGTAAAACACCAGACACACAAACATTTAATAGAAATCTCTTATGTTGGAGGAAGTCTCCTCTACAAATGATTATATAAAGCCTCAACAGACTTTGGGAATTTATGTGATAGTATATACATGGCATCCATGTCAAGGCACCGACCTAAGACCCTGGCACAGAGGCATATTTGATAAAAGAAATTAACCTCATAGCTTCCACTCTGAGCTTCCCACTTAAAACCTGCAGCCCCCCCAGCTATCCCATCGTGCAGTTCCCCTGGGCCTCAGCAGAAGACCCTGGTTGTTCCATAGAGCTCCTGCCACAGATGTTTTCCTAGAATTAATGACTACTCAGTCACAAGAGATACAGCTGCTAATTCAGGCACTTGTCTCCAGCATTTAATCACAATAATCCTGGCCTATGGAGCTTAACTAGTCAGTGCTAACACAGAGATCTGAAAGAGATCAGGAGATCTACCCACACGATCATGTGTCTGAGTAAAGCACTGTAAGCAGCACTCTACCAGGACTGTGCCCGGGAAGGGTTCAGTGAGTCGCACTCTGGATAAATCCAGCTAGGTGCACTCATTATGGTCCAGGGAGCAGAGTGTGAGCAACTTCACTTGTGGTAGCAGAATCTTCAGAATCCGGTTATATTCAAGTACAGACTCCAGGAAGGTCCAAGAAAGTAGAAAAGTCTATAAAATGTGGTGTCCCCCTCTCCCTGCAGGGTTATTGGCATCGGTAATCAGTACACGTCATTAAAAAAACTTCTATCATTCATGTCAGGAGCTCCTGCTCCCCCAATCCTTAATAATAAACAGCCCTCAATACTGAGGCAGAGGAAGGCAGGGCGAGGAGTGATGTACAATCTGCAGGAAGAGAAAGAGAACAATAACGTACACGCTATCATTTGTCACTTCCTTCTAACATTAATGCATCTCCCTAGCACTAACCCAGACATCCTCAAACTTGGCCCTCCAGAGGTTTTGGAACTACATTTCCCATGATGCTCAGCCAGCATATCAGCTGGCTGAACATCATGAGAAATGTAGTTCCAAAACCTCTGGAGGGCTAAGTTTGAGGATGTCTGCACTAACCAAAGTCATTTATTAGATTATCTAACGCTTCTATTGTTATCTATACAAGGAGATAGAAGCGTTCTTCAGTAGCTCTTCCTGCTGAGTACATTATCATCTGCGGATGCACAGACTGCTCTGTATTTACAGAAACAATTATTAAAATCATTTAAAAGGGACCTGAATCTTTCATGATTCTGATAGAGACAAATTTTAACTAACTTTCCAATTTACTTCTATTTTCATATTTTCTTCATTCTGTTCCTATCTTTTGTTGAAAAAATCTGGAGCAATATGAGTTTTTGCAAGGGCACTAGTGGGCAGCACTAGACACCTACCTATGTATCTGTAAAACAAAGAATACCATGTCTGAGTTTCATATCTCTATAATATACCTGTTACATTATCAGAGTGCCCTATGCGGGAACTCCACGTGAACTCACCATAGGACGTGGTCATTGTGATTTCTGCACATCCTCCTTTCTTTGCACCAGGACCCTGCGCAGATAAGGCAGCGCAAAGAGCAGCAATAAAAAGGTTATATGGCCCACAAAATAGACCGATATGTACACCTAGGGAGAAACAATGCATAGCTTTAGTAAATGTGCATTATGCTTACCTGATAAATTAATTACTCAAATGGTGGTGAGAGTCCACGATCCATTACTCCTGGGAATTACCTTTCTTTACCACTAGGAGGCGGCAAAGGTTCCCAAAACCCAATAGCTCTATAAAACTCCTCCCACCTCATTGGAACCTTGGTCTAACGTGTAGCCAAGCAAAAGAGATAGGAAAAAGGAATAAGAGGAACAAATAAATAGGGTGGGGTCTTGTGGACTCTTACCACCATAAAAGAAATACATTTATCAGAAAAGCATACAATATCATTTATTCTTAATGAATACATTTTTTTTTCTTGGTAGTGAGAGTCCACAAATTTCTATTCTTACTAAAGGGAAATACATCACCTGGCCACCAGGAGGAGGCAAAGACAGAACATTCAAATATCCCTCCTACTTCCCCCTACCCATTTTTAATGAGCCGCTATGCACCCAGCTGAGCACTGAGGCTACTTATATTGCTCATTAGAACGGTTGCTTGCCAATCACCTAAAAATGTGCCCTGATCAGGTGCCAGTTGTCACATTGGGTAAAACGTTATGCACGCTATGGCTGAGAAGTGCAAGAAGCAGGAGGTACAGCTGAAAACCCTGCTTACTAACTCCCCTGCTGAACCTTGCAGGGAAGAGAGCTGGGGGGGTTGCATTTTCAGCATGGAGAAGCCGAAAAGGGAGGTAGTTTATGACTGCTAGTTTATGGTCTTTCTCCACAGATTTGATAAAGACACAGTAACAGATATCGCCAAAAGAAATAATACCTTCCAAAATAACTTAATATCAGTAGACTGCATAGGTTCAAGGGGGAGCAATAGGTTTAAAGACCGGTCTCATATGAGCTATAGCTTGAACCAATCATTAACAAATGTGCCAACTTTTATGCAACAAAACAAAGACAAAATCTTGCCCTTAAGAGAACTAGACCTTTCTTCAAACCTTGGTGAAGCTGAAGAATACGTGGAGTCTTCACACTGCGTCAGGAGAATCCCCGCTTCGCAAATCAAGACGGATACACTTTCCACACACATTATGATATATATGTCTAATGCTAGGCTTACACGCCTGAATTAGGGTATCAACTACAGACTAAGAAAATCCTATCTGAGTCAAAAACAATAGTTTAATCTGCATGCAGTCAGCCTCAGAGAAACTACATTTTGATAAAAAAAATGGAACCCGAGGTAGAAGGTCTGGCCTTTGAGGAAGACGCCATAGGGAAGCAGATGACATTTTTATGAGGTCTGCGTACCAAGTCCTACGTGGCCACGCCAGAGCCAGAAGAATCGCTGATACTCTCTCATGTTTGAGACGTGCTATGACACGTGGAAGAACAAGAATTGGGGGGAATAGATAAACTAGTCCATAACCCCAGGGAACTGCTAATGCGTCCACCAACTCTGCATGCGGGTCCCTCGATCTCGAACCATATCTTGGTAGTTTGAAATTGAGACGAGACTCCATGAGATCTATATCTGGAGACCCCTTCGCTGTGTGATCTCGTTGAAACCTCCTGGTTCAGACTACTCGCCTGAGTGAAGAATCTGCTTAAAAAGAAAATGTATGCTTACCTGATAAATGTATTTCTTTTTGACACGATGAGTCCACGGATCATCTAATTACTATTGGGAATATCACTCCTGCCCAGCAGGAGGCGGCAAAGATCACCACAGCAAAGCTGTTATATATCACCTCCCTTCCCTCCCAACCCAGTCATTCGACCAATATAAAGGAGAGAAAGGAAGTAACAAGGTGCAGAGGTGTCTAAAGTTTATAATAAACCAAAAACCCGTCTATTAAAACAGGGCGGGCCGTGGACTCATGTCAAAAAAGAAATTAATTTATCAAGTAAGCATACATTTTCTTTTCTTTTTAATGACACAATGAGTCCAAGGATCATCTAATTACTATTGGGAATCAATACCCAAGCTAGAGTACACAGATAAGGTAGGGACAAGACAGGGAACCTAAACGGAAGGCACCACTGCTTGAAGAACCTTTCTCCCAAAAGCGGCCTCAAATTTGTAAAATTTTGAAAAAGTATGAAGAGAGGACCAAGTTGCAGCCTTGCAAATCTGTTCCACAGAAGCTTCATTCTTGAATGCCCATGAGGCAGCAACAGCCCTCGTGGAATGAGCCGTAACTCTCTCAGGAGGCTGCTGTCCAGCAGTCTCA
Source organism: Bombina bombina (assembly GCF_027579735.1). Lineage (NCBI taxonomy): Eukaryota > Metazoa > Chordata > Amphibia > Anura > Bombinatoridae > Bombina > Bombina bombina. Next base: position 37,762 of record NW_026510936.1, read on the forward strand.
TATGCAAAACAAATAATACTCTTCAGCCAAAAGGAAAGAGAAGTAGCCGTAGCTTTCTGTCCCTTACGTTTTCCCGAGAAAACCACAAACAAAGCAGAAGACTGACGAAAGTCCTTAGTAGCCTGCAAGTAAAATTTTAAGGCTTGTACCACGCAGTGTTAATTTTGACGGAAAGTTTCAATTTAGTCTTTTGACTAAAATGCCATTTTAGTTTTAGTCATATTTTAGTCATCTGAATTGTTTTAGTTTTAGTCGACTGAATCTCCAGTAGATTTTAGTCAACTAAAATCTAAGGGGTTTAGTTAAAGTGTAATGCGTTATTTAAGTATGTCTCTATCATTTGCAAACTGATTATATACTCCAGGAGTAAACATAACACCTGTTTTTATTTATGGTATTAAGGTTTAAACCTGCAATACAGACACAAATTTAGCCGTTGTGATATGTAACATATTTATTAAACTTAAAATTAAATAAAACCAAGTTTCATAAACAAACAGAAGTGCAACTTTAAAATATATATAAAAAAAACTGTATTGGCTGTATTGCACATATTACCCAATATAAAACCTTTAACAGTTCTCTGTTAATAATTAAAACAAGTATCAAGTAACTTAACACAGCAAAACGTTTCTGCAGCTAGCACAGCACAGCATAACTTAAACCCATACTCGTGGGTTATGCTTATTTCTATAGGAAGAATCAATTGATTGTTCACAGATTCGAAAAAGGTTTGGCAACAATATTAGCACTGCTCTAGAACTTCCAAACTTATTATGTACTCCTGGAGTAAATGTTTATTAACCTGTTTTTATTTATGGTATTAAGGTTTGAACATGCAATACAGATTTAACAGATTTAACTGTTGTGGTATAGAACATGTCTTTATCTTAAAATTTAATAAAATTAAGTTTCGTAAATTTTACAAAAGAGCAGTAACTGCATATGGATTGATTACAAAACTTTGCATAAAATTTTTTTGTCAGCAAATTTTGATTTAGTTTTAGTCATAGTCTTTTGACTAAAATGTCATTTTAGTTTTAGTCGTATTTTAGTCATCAGAATTTCTTTCGTTTTATACTCATTTTAGTCTAGTTTTAGTCGACGAAATTAACACTGGTACCACGTCTAAATTGTGCAGAAGCCGTTCCTTCTGAGGAGGAGGATTAGGACATAAGGAAGGAACAACAATCTCCTGATTAATGTTCCTGTCTGAAACAACCTTAGGTAGAAAAGAAACAAAACTTTCCAAGATAACAACTTAATATCTATGGAATGCATAGGCTCAAACGGAGCCCCTTGAAGAACCTTAAAAACTAAATTAAGACTCCAGGGAGGAGTAACTGGTTTGAACACAGGCCTGATCCTGACCAAGGCCTAGCAAAAGGTTGCACGTCTGGTACGTCCGCGAGACGCTTGTGTAACAAAATACACAAGGCAGATATTTGACCCTTTAGGGAACTAGCCGATAATCCTTTCTCCAAACCCTCTTGGAGAAAAGACAAAATTATAGGAATCCTAACTCTACTCCAAGAGTAGCCCTTGGATTCACACCAATAGAGATATTTACGCCATATATTGTAGTAAATTTTCCTAGTTACAGGTTTACGAGCCTGAATCATGGTCTCTATGACCGATTCTGAAAAGCCCCGCTTGGATAAAATTAAGCGTTCAATCTCCAAGCAGTCAGCTTCATAGAAACTAGATTCGGATGAAGGAAGGGCCCTTGAAGTAGAAAGTCCTTCCTCAACGGAAGTCTCCAAGGTGGACGAGATGACATGTCCACCAGATCTGCATACCAAATCCTGCGAGGCCAAGCCGGTGCAATGAGGATCACTGACGCCCTCTCCTGCTTGATTCGAACAATGACCCGAGGAAGAAGAGCGAATGGAGGAAATAGGTATGCTAGGCTGAAGGTCCAAGGTACCGCCAGGGCGTCTATCAGTACAGCCTGAGGGTCCCTGGACCTCGATCCGTACCTCGGAAGCTTGGCATTCTAACGAGATGTTATGAGATCCAATTCCGGCTGACCCCATCTGAGAATGAGGCTGGAAAACACTTCCGGATGGAGTTCCCACTCCCCGGGTGAAAGGTCTGCCTGCTCAGGAAGTCTGCCTCCCAGTTGTCCACCCCTGGGAAGTGGATCGCCGACAGACAACAAGAGTGGGTTTTCGTCCCCCAGAATTATTTTGGCTACCACTTTCATTGCTAAGGAACTCTGCGTTCCTCCCTGATGATTGATGTAAGCCCCTGAAGTTATGTTGTCCGGCTGGAAACTAATAAACTGGGCCAAGGCTAACTTGGGCCAGGTTTGAAGAGCATTGAAGATCGCTCTTAGTTCCAGAATGTTGATTGGTAGAACAGACTCTGAGTCCAAACTCAGAGTCTGTTCTACCCCAGACTGCTCCCCATCCCAGAAGGCTGGTGTCTGTTGTCACAATTACCCAAGAGGGTCTGTGAAAGCAGGTTCCCTGGGAGAGATGATCCTGAGACAACCACCATTGAAGAGAATCCCTAGTCTCCTGCTTCAGTTGTATTCGAGGCGACAAATCCGCATAATATCCGTCCCATTGACTCAGCATGTATAGCTGCAGAGATCTGAGATGGAAACGAGTAAACGGGATGATGTCCATTGCTGCTACCATCAGCCCGACTACCTCCATGCACTGAGCCACTGATGGCCGAGGAGCGGACTGAATCGCTAGGCAAGAATCAAAAATCTTTGATTTCCTGACTTCCATCAAAAAAATCTTCATTGAGAGGAAATCTATTATGGTTCCCAAGAAGGTTACCCTTGTACTTGGAACTAAGAAGCTCTTTTCCAAATGTACCTTCCATCCATGAGATCGCAGGAAGGATAACAACATTTCCGTGTGGGACCTTGCTTGTTGAAAGGATGGCGTCTGGACCAGGATGTCGTCCAGATAGGGCACCACTGCAATGCCCCGTAACTGAAGCACCGCCAACAGAGATCCCAGAACCTTTGAGAAAATTCTGGGAGTTGTGGCAAGGCCGAAAGGAAAAGCTACGAATTGGAAGTGTTTCTCTAGAAAGGCAAGCCTTAGAAACTTGTGATGATCCCTGTAAATGGGGACATGTAGTTTGCGTCCTTTAAATCCACAGTTTTCATAAATTGACCCTCTTGGACCAAAGGAAGAATGGAACGAATAGTTTCCATCTTGAAGGACGGTACTCCGTTTAGACTCTTGAGATCTAAAATTGGTCTGAAGGTTCCCTCTTTTTTTGGGAACCATGAACAGATTGGAATAAAATCCCAGACCTCATTCCTGTATTGGAACAGGAGCTATCACTCCCAGGTTGGAGAGGTCCTGTACACATTGTTAGAACGCCTCTCTTTTTGTCTGGTCTACAGATAATCTTGAAAGCAGAAACCTGCCTCTGGGAGGAAAACGTTTGAACTCTAGTTTGTATCCCTGGGACACTATTTCTACTGCAGAGGGATCCTGAACATCACGAGCCCAAGCCTGAGCGAAAAAGGAAAGTCTGCACCCTACAAGATCAGGTCCCGGATCGGGGGTCTGCCCTTCATGCTTTCTTTGATTCAATAGCAGGCTTCTTGGATTGTTTTCCTTTATTCCAAGACTGATTGGGCCTACAGGAGGGTTTGGGCTGTTCCTGCTTGGAGGCAGAAGCGGAAGAATTTCCTTTGAAATTTCGAAAGGAACGAAAATTACTTTGATGTCTCTTTTGCTTGTTTCTCTTATCCTGAGGGAGAAGATGACCCTTTCCTCCCGTGATATCAGAGACTATTTCCATCAAGCCCGGTCCAAACAAGGTCTTCCCCTTGTAAGGAATCGCTAGTAGTTTAGACTTAGATGACACATCTACAGACCAAGGCTTTAACCATAAGGCTCAGCGAGCTAAGATGGCAAAGCCTGAAATCTTTGCTCCCAACTTCAAAACCTATAGGGAAGCATCAGTAATAAAGGAATTAGCCAACTTAAGGGCTTTAATCCTATCCTGAATCTCATCAAGTACAAAGATAAGCAGGGTCTCCAGCACTTTTCAAACAGACTTTATTTGAACACAAATAGCGACGTTTCGGTGTCACAGCACCTTATTCATGCTTGGTAATTGTATACAGGCCTATTGCATCTTTAAATACCCAAATTTTGTCGCCCTCTAAAATTGAGGGCGCCAAAATTTGGGTATTTAAAGAGGCAATAGGCCTGTATACAATTACCAAGCATGAATAAGGTGCTGTGACACCGAAACGTCGCTATTTGTGTTCAAATAAAGTCTGTTTGAAAAGTGCTGGAGACCCTGCTTATCTTTGTACATGTGTATTAGGGCTTGGCAGCGCCCTAGGTCTACCGTGCACATCCTTCACTCCCGTGTGCTGTTCCCTTTCTGGACTGAATCTCATCAAGGGGAGTGTCTGTCCTAATAGCATCAGACAACGCATCAAACCAATATGCTGCCGCACTAGTGACGGTAGCAATGCACACAGCTGGTTGCCATTGTAAACCCTGGTGTACATACATCTTTTTGAGTAACCCCTCTAATTTTTTTGTCCACATGATCTTTGAAAGCTCAACTATCCTCTATGGGTATCGTAGTTCTCTTAGCTAGGGTGGAGACAGCTCCCTCCACCTTGGGGACAGTTTGCCAAGCCTCCGTGACAGAGTCGGCTATGGAAAAACGAAAATTATGCTTACCTGATAAATTTATTTCTTTTTGGATACGATGAGTCCACGGATTTCATCCTTACTTGTGGGATATTGCCTCCTGGCCAGCAGGAGGAGGAAAAGAGCACCACAGCAGAGCTGCATAAATAGCTCCTCCCTTCCCTCCCACTCCAGTCATTCGACCGAAGTTAGGAAGAGAAAGGAAACGCCAAGGTGCAGAGGTGACTGAAGTTTAACAAAAATAAAGACCTGTCTCCTAAAAACAGGGTGGGACGTGGACTCATCGTATCCAAAAAGAAATAAATTTATCAGGTAAGCATAAATTTTGTTTTCTTTTTTAAGATCCGATGAGTCCACGGATTTCATCCTTACTTGTGGGATACAATACTAAAGCTATAGTACACGGATGAAAAGGGAGGGATAAGACAGGTAACCAAAACGGAAGGCACCACTGCTTGAAGAACTTTTCTCCCAAAAATAGCCTCCAAAGAAGCAAAAGTATCAAATTTGTAAAATTTGGAAAAGGTATGAAGCTAAGACCAAGTTGCAGCCTTACAAATCTGTTCAACAGAAGCATCATTTTTAAATGCCAATGAGGAAGCCGAAGCCCTAGTGGAATGAGCTGTAATTCGTTTCAGGAGGCTGCTGTCGAGCAGTCTCATATGCCAAACGGATGATACTCCTCAGCCAAAAAGAAAGAGGTAGCCATAGCTTTCTGACCCCTACGTTTCCCTGAAAAAAAGATAAACAAAAAAGATGATTGTCGAAATTCCTTAGTTGCATGTAAGTAAAACTTTAAAGCACGGACTACATCTAAATTATGTAACAGACGTTCCTTCTTAGAAGAAGGATTAGGACACAAAGAAGGAACAACAATCTCTTGATTAATATTCTTGTTTGAAACAACTTTAGGAAGAAAACCATGATTAGTACGTAACACCACCTTATCCGAATGAAAAATAAGATAAGGAGAATCAAACTGTAATGCTGAAAGCTCAGATACTCTTCGAGCAGAAGAAATAGCAACCAGAAATAAGACTTTCCAAGGTAACTTAATATCAAAGGAATGCATAGGTTCAAACGGAACCCCTTGAAGAACTCTAAGAACTAAATTTAAACTCCAAGGAGGAGTAATCGGTCTATATACAGGCCTGATTCTAGTCAGAGCCTGACAAAAAGATTGTACATCTGGACCACCTGCCAGAAGCTTGTGTAACAAAATAGATAAAGCAGAAATCTGTCCTTTTAAGGAACTTGCTGACAGCCCCTTCGCCAATCCTTCTTGGAGAAAGGACACAATCCTAGGAATCCTAACCCGACTCCATGAGTAGCCCTTGGATTCACACCAATAAAGATATTTACGCCATATCTTATGGTAAATTTTCCTAGTAACAGGCCTACGTGCCTCAATTAAGGTATCTATGACTGAATCAGAAAACCCTCGCTCAGATAAAATTAAGCATTCAATCTCCAAGCAGTCAGCTGCAGAGAAACTAGATTCGGATGATGGAAGGGACCCTGAATGAGAAGGTCTTTCCTCAATGGGAGCTTCCACGGTGGTTGAGATGACATGTCCACCAGATCCGCATACCAAATCCTGCGAGGCCACACAGGAGCAATGAGAATTACAGATGCATCCTTTAGATCCACTGTCGCCATAAATTGACCCTCCTGTACCAATGGAAGAATGGTACGAATTGTTTCCATCTTGAAAGATGGAACTCTGAGAAACTTGTTTAGACTCTTGAGATCTAAGATAGGTCTGAAAGTTCCCTCTTTTTTGGGAACTACAAACAGATTTGAGTAAAACCCCTGTCCCTGCTCCTGAATGGGAACGGGACAGATTACTCCCATGGAGGAGAGGTCTCTTACACAGCGTAAGAACGTCTCTCTCTTTGTCTGGTCTACAGACAACCGTGAAAGAAGAAACCTTCCTCTGGGAGAATAATTTCTGAACTCCAGTTTGTATCCCTGAGACACTATATCTATTGCCCAGGGATCCTGAACATCTCGCATCCAAGCCTGGATGAAGAAAGACAGTCTGCCCCTACTAGATCCGGTCCCGGATCGGGGGCCAACCCTTCATGCTGACTTGGTTGCAGCAGCAGGCTTCTTGGATTGTTTACCCTTATTCCAAGACTGGTTGGGTCTCCAGGTGGACTTGTTTTGCGAATAGGTCCCTTCCTGTTTAGAGGAAGAGAGGATCCCCTTGAAATTTCGAAAGGAACGAAAATTACTCTGTCGACCTCTCTGTTTAGATCTTTTATCCTGAGGGAGGAGATGACCCTTGCCTCCCGTGATGTCAGAAATAATTTCCTTCAAGTCAGGTCCGAACAAGGTCTTCCCCTTATAAGGAATAGCTAAAAGCTTAGACTTGACAAAACATCCGCAGACCAAGATTTCAACTATAAGGCTCTGCGTGCTAAGATGGAGAACCCCGAACTCTTAGCCACCAGTTTGGTAATCTGCAGAGAAGCGTCTGTAATAAAGGAATTAGCTAACTTAAGAGCTTTAATCCTATCCTGAATCTCTTCCAAAGAAGTCTCAGTTTTAAGAGATTCCTACAGAGCATCAAACCAATAAGCAGCCGCACTTGTAACTGTAACAATGCAAGCTGCCGGCTGCAATAGCAACCCCTGATGAACGTAGATTTTCTTAAGTAGACCCTCTAATTTCTTATCCATAGGGTCTTTGAAAGCACAACTATCCTCAATAGGAATAGTAGTTCGTTTAGCCAAGGTGGAAATAGCTCCTTCCACCCTAGGTACCTTCTGCCAAGAATCCCTAATAGCATCCGCTATAGGATACATCTTCTTGAAAACAGGAGAAGGAGAAAAAGGAATACCTGGTCTCTCCCATTCCTCAGCAACAATTTCTTAAGTTCTCTTAGGAACTGGAAAAACGTCAGAATAAGAAGGGACTTCTAGATATCTGTCCAGCTTACTCAATTTTTCCGGAGGAACCACAATTGAATCGCAGTTGTCCAGAGTCACCAAAACCTCCCTTAATAACAATCGGAGGTGTTCAAGTTTAAACCTGAAAGAAGCCACTTCTGAATCAATTACTGGCAGGACACTTCCTAAATCAGAAAGTTCCCCTTCAGATAGAACCTCCATACCCTCCAATTCGGATCTCTGTGAGGGTATATCTAAGATCGCCAACAAAGCATCAGAAGTAAGTATTAACCATATGGGCTTCCTTCCTTTTGCGTTTGCCTTGAAATACGGGAAAGGCAGACAACGCCTCAGAGTGTGTGGATGACATAACAGATGCAATGCCCTTTAAAGTAATTGCAGTAGAGGCTGCAGAGGTACTCGGCTCTGCTTGAGCCGGCATTAAGGGCTGTGATGCTTGGGAAGAAAGGTGCGGCATACTCTGCATTTCATCGGTAGAAACCTGAGAAACATCCGCTGTAGATACATTTTTATTAAAGAAAATTTGTTCTCTAAATTGACGAACCCTATCAATACATGCGGGACAAAAAGTAACAGGGGGTTTCACATTAGCATTTAAACACATGGAACACGTAATGTTTTGAAGATCTTCCATGATAAAATAAGACAAGCAAAGATTTGGTCGTGGCGTCTTAATTTAACCAAAAAAAAGTTATTTTTTTTTTTATATATATATTTTTTGTTTAAAGAAAAAAGTAAATTTATGCTTACCTGATAAATTAATTTCTTCTATGGTACGACGATTCCACGGATTCATCCTTTACTTGTGGGGTATTATCCTCCTGCTAACAGGAAGTGGCAAAGAGCACCACAGCAGAGCTGTCTATATAGCTCCTCCCTTAGCTCCACCCCCCAGTCATTCGACCGAAGGTACAGGAAGAAAAAGGAGAAACTACAAGGTGCAGAGGTGACTGAAGTTTAAAATAAAAAAATATAATCTGGCTTAAATTGACAGGGTGGGCCGTGGACTCGTCGTACCATAGAAGAAATTAATTTATCAGGTAAGCATAAATTTACTTTTCTGCTATAAGGTACGACGAGTCCACGGATTCATCCTTTACTTGTGGGATACAATACCAAAGCTACAGGACACGGATGAACGGGAGGGACAAGACAGATAGTTAAACAGAAGGCACCACTGCTTGAAGAACTTTTCTCCCAAAAATAGCCTCCGAAGAAGCAAAAGTATCAAATTTGTAAAATTTGGAAAAAGGTATGAAGCGAAGACCAAGTCCCAGCCTTACAAATCTGTTCAACAGAAGCATCATTTTTAAAAGCCCATGTGGAAGCAACTGCTCTAGTAAGAGTGAGCTGTAATCCTTTCAGGAGGCTGCTGTCCAGCTGTCTCGTATGCCAAACGGATGATGCTTTTCAGCCAAAAAAGAAAGAGAGGTAGCCGTAGCTTTTTGACCGCTACGTTTTCCAGAATAGACAACAAACAAAGAAGATGTTTGATGGAAATCTTTGGTCGCTTGCAAGTAAAACTTCAAAGCACGAACCACTTCTTAGAGGAAGGATTAGGACACAGAGAAGGAACAACAATTTCCTGATTGATATTCCTATTAGTAACAACCTTAGGAAGGAATCCAGGTGTGGTACGCAAAACCACCTTATCAGCATGGAAAACAAGATAACGCGAGTCGCATTGCAATGCAGATAGTTCAGAAACTCTTCGAGCCGAAGAGATAGCAACTAAAAACAGAACTTTCCAAGATATAAGCTTAATATCTATGGAATGCATAGGTTCAAACGGAACCCATTGAAGAACCTTAAGAACTAAATTCAAACTCCATGGCGGAGCAACAAACACAGGCTTGATTCTAACTAAAGCCTGACAGAACGACTGAACGTCTGAAACATCTGCCAGACGCTTGTGCAGTAGAATTGATAAAGCGGATATCTGTCCCTTTAAGGAACTAGCTGATAGCCCCTTCTCCAATCCTTCTTGGAGAAAGGACAAAATCCTAGGAATCCTGATCTTACTCCATGAGTAGCCTTTGGATTCGCACCAATAAAGATATTTACGCCATATCTTATGAGAAATCCCACTTAGATAAGATCAAGGGTTCAATCTCCAAGCAGTCAGCCGCAGAGAAACTAGATTTGGATGCTGGAACGGACCTTGAATCAGAAGGTCCTGTCTCAGTGGCAGAGTCCATGGTGGAAGAGATGACATGTCCACCAGGTCTGCATACCAAGTCCTGCGTGGCCACGCAGGTGCTATCAAAATCACTGAAGCTCTCTCCTGTTTGATTCTGGCAATCAAACGAGGAAGGAGAGAAAATGGTGGAAACACATAAGCCAGGTTGAACGACCAGGGTACTGCTAGTGCATCTATCAGTACTGCTTGAGGATCCCTTGACCAGGAAGTTTGGCGTTCTGACGAGACGCCATAAGATCCAATTCTGGTGTGCCCCATTGCTGAATCAATTGTGCAAACACCTACGGATGGAGTTCCCACTCCCCCGGATGAAAAGTCTGACGACTTATAAAATCCGCTTCCCAGTTCTCCACTCCTGGGATATAGATTGTTGATAGATGGCAAGAGTGAGTCTCTGGCCATTGAATTATTTTGGTAACCTCTATCATCGCTAGAGAACTCTTTGTTCCACCCTGATGATTGATATATGCTACAGTCGTGATATTGTCCGACTGGAATCTTATGAATCTGGCCGAAGCCAGCTGAGGCCACGCCTGAAGTGAGTTGAATATCGCTCTCAGTTCTAGAATATTTATCGGGAGGAGAGCCTCCTCCTGAGTCCACAAACCCTGTGCTTTCAGGGAATTCCAGACTGCACCCCAGCCCAATAGGCTGGCGTCCGTCGTCACTATGACCCACGCTGGCCTGCGGAAACACATTCCCTTGGACAGATGATCCTGTGACAACCACCAAAGAAGAGAGTCTCTGGTCTCTTGATCCAGATTTATCTGAGGAGATAAATCTGCATAATCCCCATTCCACTGTTTGAGCATGCATAGTTGCAGTGGTCTAAGATGCAAGCGAGCAAACGGAACTATGTCCATTGCCGCTACCATTAAGCCGATTACCTCCATACACTGAGCCACTGGCAGCCGAGGAATGGAATGAAGAGCTCGCCAGATAGATAAAATTTTTGATTTCCTGACCTCCGTCAGAAAATTTTTCATGTCCACCGAGTCTATCAAGAGTTCCCTGGAATGGAACTCTTGTGAGAGGGATAAGTGAACTCTTTTTTACGTTCCCCTATTTTCTTCAGGAGACCCTCTAATTTGTTATCCATAGGATCTTTGAAAGCACAACTGTCCTCAATAGGTATAGTTGTACGCTTAGCCAGGGTAGAAATAGCTCCCTCCACCTTAGGGACCGTCTGCCACGAGTCCCGCATGGTGTCTGATATAAGAAACATTTTCTTAAAAGTAGGAGGGGGAGCGAACGGAATACCTGGTCTATCCCACTCCTTAGTAACAATGTCCAAAATCCTCTTAGGGACTGGAAAAACATCAGTGTAGGCAGGAACCTCTAGAAATCTGTCCATTTTACACAATTTCTCTGGAACTACAATAGCGTCACAATCATCCAGAGTCGCTAAAACCTCCCTGAGCAATAAGCAGAGGTGTTCTAGTTTAAATTTAAAAGCCGTTATATCTGAGTCTGTCTGAGGGAACATATTTCCTGAATCAGAAATCTCTCCCTCAGCCAGCAAATCCCTCACCCCCAACTCAGAACATTGTGAGGGTACATTGGATATGGCTAATAAAGCATCAGAGAGCTCAGCATTTGTTCTCACACCAGACCTACTGCGCTACCCCTGCAACCCAGGCAGCTTAGATAAAACCTCTGTGAGGGTAGTATTCATAACTGCGGCCATATCTTGCAGGGTGAAAGAATTAGACGCACTAGAAGTACTTGGCGTCGCTTGTGCGGGCGTTAATGGTTGTGACACTTGGGGAGAATTAGATGGCATAACCTGATTCCCTTCTGACTGAGAATCATCCTGCGACATACTTTTAGTAGCTAAAATATGTTCTTTGCAATTTATTGACCTTTCAGTGCATGAGGGACACATTCTAAGTGGAGGTTCCACAATGGCTTCTAAACATATTGAACATTGACTTTCCTCAATGTCAGACATGTTGAACAGGCTAGTAATGACTACAAACAAGCATGAAAACACTTTATTTAGTGAAAAAAATAATCTTAAAAAACGGTACTGCGCCTTTAAGAGAAAAAAAGCATACACGTTCTGCAAAACTGCTTTAAAATGCACCAAATTTTTCAAATGTTTGCAAGCAGACACAATATATGTAGTTAAGATTGCCCCACAAGGAAATTTAACCCTTTAATGTACAAACAGGATTGAAATTAGGCCTAAATCCGGAAAAAAACACCCCCAGCACCTTGCCACAGCCCTGCTGTGGCCCTACCTGCCCTCAGGGATAGTAAATATGGGGTTAAAGCTTCGATTTGGCCCAAAACATCCACCAGGGCCCTCAGGAGTTAGAGCTTGCTGCTTGCTGAGTGAAAATAACTGCGCATCTGAGGCGCGAAAATAGGCCCCGCCCATCTCACTCAATGTCTCTACAGCCTCAAAGAACTGCACCAGAGCAGTTTTAAACTAGCCATGTGGGTTCTGAGAGACAAAAAATAAACCAAGTGTACCCTCAATAAAGTTGCCCAAAAAACGTTATTGCCCACAAAACGTTAACAGCACTCCCAGTTCATAAAACAAACATTCACAACTCAGTGTCAACCATTTTTGTAATTAGCCCCTTATGCAAGCTTAGTAATGCCCTTCTTATTAGCTCTTAGGATTACTGCTTACCCTTAACCTCATGGGGATACTGTCAGCATTTCTGAAATACCACAGTCTCTCCAGAAAAAATGACTGAACATACCTCACTGCTGTATAGCATAAAAACGTTCCTCACACTGAAGTTTCTTGTACTCCTCAGCCTCTGTGGGAACATCACTGGATCTTAGTTACAAATGCTAAGATCATCATCCTCCAGGCAGAAGTCTTCATCTATCTGCTGCCTGAAAGTAAATAGTACACACCGGTACCATTTAAAATAAAAAACTCTTGCTTGAAGAAATGAAAAACTAATTTTTTATCATCTCTTTCACTTTACCCTTCCTAGTACTTAGAGTAGGCAAAGAGAATGACTGGGGGGTGGAGCTAAGGAGGGAGCTATATAGACAGCTCTGCTGTGGTGCTCTTTGCCACTTCCTGTTAGCAGGATGAATCCGTGGACTCGTCGTACCTTATAGAAGAAAAAAGGAATAAAGCAAAGCAAACCAAAAAAGGAAATTTATGCTTGCCTGAAATATTGATTTCTTTTACGATATACTGAGTCCACGGGTTTCATCCTTACTTGTGGGATATAATCCTCCTGCTAACAGGAAGTGGCAAAGACCACCACAGCAGAGCTGCTATATAGCTCCTCCCTTAACTCCTCCCCCAGTCATTCGACTGAAGGTATAGGAAAAGAAAGGGAAAAACTAAAAAGGTGCAGAGGTGACTGAAGTTTAGAAAAAATAAATCCTGTCCCAAAATGACAGGGTGGGCCGTGGACTCGATATATCGTAAAAGAAATCAATTTATCAGGTAAGCATAAATTTCCTATTCTTTTACAAGATATACCGAGTCCACGGGTTTCATCCTTACTTGTGGGATACCAATACCAAAGTTTTAGGACACGGATGAAAGGGAGGGATAAGACAGGAACCTAAACGGAAGGTACCACTGCTTGAAGCACCTTTCTCCCAAAAATAGCCTCAGAAGAAGCAAAAGTATCAAATTTGTAAAATTTGGAAAAAGTATGAAGGGAGGACCAAGTCGCAGATTTACAAATCTGTTCAACAGAAGCATCGTTGCTCTAGTGGAATGAGCCGTAATCTTTTCAGGAGGCTGCTGTCCAGCAGTCTCATATGCCAGGCGGATGATGCTTTTCAGCCAAAAAGAAAGAGAGGTAGCCATAGCTTTTTGCCCTCTATGTTTTCCAGAATAGACAACAAACAGAGAAGATGTTTGACGGAAATCCTTGGTCGCTTGCAAGTAAAACTTCAGGGCACGAACCGCATCTAAGTTATGTAACAGACGCTCCTTCTTAGAAGAAGGGTTAGGACACAGAGAATTTCCTGATTAATATTCTTATTAGAAACAACCTTAGGAAGGAATCCAGGTTTAGTGCGTAAGACCACCTTATCAGAATGGAATATAAGATAAGGCGAGTCACATTGAATGTAGATAGCTCAGAAACTCTTCGAGCAGAAGAGATAGCAACTAAAAACAGAACTTTCCAAAATAGAAGTTTAATATCTATGGAACACATAGGTTCAAACATTAAGAACTAAATTCAAACTCCATGGCGGAGCAACAGGTTTAAACACAGGCTTAATTCTAACCAAAGCCTGACAAAACGACTGAATGTCTGGGACATCTGCCAGACGCTTGTGCAGTAAGATTGACAAAGCAGAAATCTGTCCCTTTAAGGAACTAGCTGACAACCCCTTCTCCAATCCTTCTTGGAGGAAGGACAAAATCCTAGGAATCCTGGAAACACATAAGCCAGGTTGAACGACCAAGGCACTGCTAGAGCATCTATCAGTACAGCCTGGGGATCCCTTGACCTGGATCCGTAACGTGGAAATTTGGCATTCTGTCGAGATGCCATCAGATCCAATTCCGGCGTGCCCCCTTGATGAATCAAAGTCGCAAACACCTCCGGATGGAGTTCCCACTCTCCCGGATGAAAAGTCTGACGACTTAGAAAATCCGCTTCCCAGTTCACCATTCCTGGGATATAGATCGCAGATAGATGGCAAGAGTGTGTCTCCGCCCATCGGATTATCTTTGATACTTCTATCATCGCTAGAGAACTCCTTGTTCCTCCCTGATGATTGACATATGCCACAGTCGTGATATTGTCCGACTGGAATCTTATGAATTTGGCTGAAGCCAACTGAGGCCACGCCTGAAGCGTGTTAAATATCGCTCTCAGTTCCAGAATATTGATTGGCAGTTGAGACTCCCCTGAGTCCACACACCCTGAGCCTTCAGAGAATTTCAGACTGCACCCCAGCCCTGGAGGCTGGCGTCCGTCGTAACTATTACCCAAGATGGCCTGCGGAAGCACATCCCCTGGGACAGATGGTCCTGTGACAACCACCACCGAAGAGAGTCTCTGGTCTCTTGATCCAGATTTATCTGAGGAGATAAATTTGCATAATCCCCATTCCACTGACTGAGCATGCACAGTTGTAGTGGTCTGAGATGAAAGCGAGCAAACGGGATGATATCCATTGCTGCTACCATTAGTCCGATGACTTCCATACACTGAGCTACTGATGGCCGATGAATGGAGTGCAGAGCTTGACAAATATTTATTTAGAATCTTTGATTTTCTGACCTCCGTCAGAAATATTTTCATGTTTACCGAATCTATCAGAGTTCCCAGGAATGGAACTCTTGTTTGAGGAACTAGTGAACTCTTTTCTACGTTCACTTTCCAAAGTGAGTTCTTAGAAATGACAACACGATGTCCGTGTGAGATTTGGTCAGATGATAAGTTGACGCCTGGATCAAGATATCGTCCAGATAGGGCACCACTGCTATGTCTCGCGGCCTGAGAACTGCTAGAAGGGACCCTAGAACCTTCGTGAAGATCCTGGGAGCCGTGGCCACCCCGAAGGGAAGAGCCACAAACTGATAATGTTTGCCCTGAAAGGCAAATCTTAGGTATTGATGATGATCCTTGTGGCTAGGAATGTGAAGATACACATCCTTCAGGTCCACAGTGGTCATATATTGACCCTCCTGGATCATTAGCAAAATTGTACGAATGGTCTCCATCTTGAACGATGGGACTCAGAGATTTGTATAGACATTTGAGATCTAAAATTGGTCTGAAGGTTCCCTCTTTTTTGGGAACTACGAATAGGTTTGAGTAGAACCCCTGACCCTGTTCCAGCTCTGGAACTGGGCAAATTACCCCCATTGTGTAGAGGTCTTTTACACAGCGTAAGAACGCCTCTCTTTTTGTCTGGTCTACAGACAAACATGAAAGATGAAATCTCCCCCTTGGGAGAAAATCTTTGAATTCCAGTTGGTACCCCTGGGTCACAATTTCCAATGCCCAGGGATCCTGTACATCCCTTGCCCAAGCCTGAGCAAAGAAAAAGTCTGCCCCCTACTAGATCCTGTCCCGGATCAGGGGCTGCCCCTTCATGCTGTCTTGGTAGCAGCAGCGGGCTTCTTGGCTTGTTTACCTTTATTCCAGGCCTGGTTAGGTCTCCAGACCGACTTGGATTGAGCAAAGGTCCCTTCCTGCTTAGTGGAGGAAGAGGAAGCAGAGGATACTCCTTTAAAATTTCGAAAGGAATGAAAATTATTCTGTTTATCCCTCATCTTGAGAGACTTGTCCTGAGGTAGGGCATGACCCTTACCTCCAGTAATGTCAGAGATTATTTCCTTCAGCTCAGGCCCGAATAGGGTCTTACCCTTGAAGGGAATAGCTAAAAGCTTAGACTTGTATGAAACATCAGCAGACCACGATTTTAGCCATAATGCTCTGGGTGCCAGGATGGCAAAGCCTGCGTTTTTCGCCGCTAATTTAGCAATTTGAAAAGCAGCATCAGTAATAAAAGAGTTGGCTAATTAAAGAGCCTTTATTCTGTCTAAAATGTCCTCTAAAGGTGTCTCCACCTTCAGAGACTCTTCCAGGGCGTCAAACCAAAAAGTCGCTGCAGTAGTTACTGGAACAATGCAGGCTGTAGGCTGTAAGAGAAAACCCTGGTGAACAAATATCTTCTTTAGAAGACCCTCTAACTTTTTATCCATAGGGTCTTTAAAAGCACAACTGTCCTCAATGGGTATAGTTGTACGCTTGACTAGAGTAGATATAGCTCCCTCTACCTTAGGGACCAATTGCCAGGAGTCCCGTATGGTGTCAGATATAGGAAACATCTTCTTAAAGTTAGGAGGGGGAGAAAACGGTATACCTGGTCTATCCCATTCCCTCTTAACAATTTCCGAAATTCTTTTAGGAACCGGAAAAACATCTGTGTAAGAAGGTACTTCTAGATATTTGTCCATTTTACACAATTTTTCTGGGGAAATGTGTGATAGGATCACAATCATCCAAAGTTGCCAAAACCTCCCTGAACAATAGGCGGAGGTGTTCCAGTTTAAATTTAAAGGACGTGATGTCCGAATCTGTCTGAGGTAACACATTTCCTGATTCTGAAAGTTCTCCCTCAGGCATAAAATCCCTAACTCCCAAATCAGAGCATTGTGAGGGTGCTTCGGAAATAGCCAATAAGACATCAGAGGATTCAGTATTTACATTAATACCTGACCTACTGCATTTACCCTGCAAACCTGGCAGTTTAGAGAATACCTCTGTAAGGGTAGTTGACATAACTGCAGCCATCTCCTGCAGAGTAAAGGAATTAGACGCACTAGAAGTACTTGGCGTTGCTTGTGCGGGCGTTAAAGGTTGTGACACTTGGGGAAAATTGGATGGCATATCCTGGTTCTCTTCAGGGCCCTTTCAGTACAAGGAGGACACAATGTAAGAGGAGGTTCCACAATGGCTTTTAAACACATAGAACACTGACTTTCCATGTCAGACATGTTGGACAGACTAGTAATAACAGCACAAGTCTTTCACAATCTTTATTATATAAGAAAAACAATTCAGCAAAAAAACGAGTACTGCGCCTTTAAGAATAAAAAAAGTGTACACCGTTTTGTCAAAGTCGCTAAAACATTATGCAAAAAGATAAATTCTGATGATGTGTGTGAACCTAAAGTGCAACCGGGTATTGCACCACAAGTAATAGGAGAGTTAACCCTTTAATTTGAGTAAATTAGGCAGTAAAAACGTTCTGCAGTAAAATACAACTAAATTGTTTCTGCACCTCGCCACAGCTCAGCTGTGGCGCCTACCTGCCCCCAAAGACCTGCTAAAACAATCCGGTCCTCACAGTCTGGTCCCAACCAGAACTAATGGCTTCCGCTCTCTCCAGAATCTAACTGTGCACTGAGGCGCGAAAATTAAGCCCCGCCCATCATGTCTGATGAGCAGAAAAACTTAAGAAACTGCATGGGAAGCGGTTTAAACAGCCGGCCAAGAAATAAATGTGAAATATACATGCCATGGGAACCCCTCAGATAAAAATAAAATCAGCCTTGATAAGCCCTATATTCGTTAATATTAAGCGTTTCCTAGGCTGCCCCAGTGTCTAAAACCACATAGCCCTTAAAGGGACAGTATACACTCATTTTCATATAACTGCATGTAATAGACACTACTATAAAGAATAAGATGAACAGATACTGATATAAAAATCCAGTATAAAATGGTTTAAAAACGTACTTAGAAGCTTTCAGTTTAGCTCTGTTGAAAAGGCATTTGGAAAGCCCACTGCAAGTGGGAAATAAGACACTCCCCCTTCCCATGCATATGAAAAGACCCTTTACACAAACAGGAGCAAGCTGGAGAAGGTAGCTGACGGTATTCAAATAAAACTTTGGGGCTTGGTTAGGAGTCTGAAAATCAGAGCAATGTTCTTTAAAAAATAAGCAAAATTATACATTTTTAAAAAAAACAAACTTTATGGGCTTTATAAATAGATCATCTACAAAACATTTATGCAAAGAAAAAATGAGTGTATGTATAATGGCCCTTTAAATATCCCATGTTTATCTCTAGTAGGGATAATTATACACAGGTTGCTACAGTACCACCCTAACAAGGATTACTGCTCACCCTTTCCCAGCATGGAGAATATGTCAGCTAAATTCTGATATACCAGGTCTCCTCAGAATGTAAATGACCTCACATACCTTAATACTGCTTGCAGCAAGAAAACGTTCCCTCATTCCTAAGATTTCTCCTGTACTTCCTCAGCAAATCTTGTGGGAACCAACATGGATCTTAGTTACAAACTGATAAGATCATCAAACTCAAGGAAGAATTCTTCTTCTATGTCCTGCCTGAAGAAAAACAGTACTCTCCGGTACCATTTAAAATAAAAAATTCTTGATTGAAGAAAACTAAATCATTTTATCACCACATAAACTTTACCCTTCCTATTGCTAGCATAGGCAAAGAGAATGACTGGGGGGAGGAGTTAAAGGAGGAGCTATATAGCAGCTCTGCTGTGGTGATCTTTGCCACTTCCTGTTAGCAGGAGGATTATATTCCATAAGTAAGGATGAAACCCGTGGACTCGGTATATCTTGTAAAAGAAAATAAAAATGCTGTCTGTCACTCCTCTTAAAGGGACATTAAACACTAAATACATGCTAGTTAGAATGATGCATTCAAAGAAAAGATTAGTCCATGAGTAACATGTAGATGTATTTTTTTAAGTTTCATTAGTTGTTTTAAATGTGACAAAATAAGTGTAAAGTTTTAGTGTCTATAAAACACTGGGAGCTGCCATGTTGTAACTTGTGTTACCTTCTCTGCTGTGGCCAATTAGGGACAGTTATACATAGGTCATTAGAGTGTGCAGCCAATGGTTGTGCTGGATTTAACAGTGTTCTGCACTTCCATTTATAACAGGAACTGAAAAGCTCACAATTTCAGAATGGAATTACAGGCAAAGAGGACAAAATAAATAATGAAAGTATATTGCAGAGTTGTTTTATATATACAATTTATCATTTTATATTACCATCTCAAAGTGTTTAATGTCCCTTTAAATAAATACTAAGTACAAAGTAATGAGTACTGTGTCTTTAATATTTAACTTTTTAACAAATAAATCGTGTAGAGCAAGACAAAACTAACGTTTAACTTTATAGTTAAACCGTGTTGTATAAACAAAAACAGCCACCTCCGTCTCAACAGCTCTGCTGAGGCGCCTACCTTGCCCCCACGGTACACTGACACTGTACCCGATCCGAGGACAGACTGCATAGACTCAAATCATCCGCTGACAATCTAACTGCGTGAAGCTAGCAGCATGCTCAGCAGAACCAGGAAGTCCCGAAGACGTAATTAAGTAAAGAACTAATGCGCGGCTTATAAGCGCGCCAAACAATGCCCGCCCTTCATGGGCATAAAGAGACAAACCGGACCCGGCCATCAAAGTAAAAACAATGCCGGTCTTCTAAAACAGTTGTGCATGCAACCGCTTAGCTCCACAACTGTTAAACTCAAAACACAGAGCTTTAAACTTTGTATACTCTCTGCATCACAATGTTCTATACTGGAACCTATAGATCCGAAATAAAATGTCCCCAGCGTCCTGCTCATAACTTAAGATAGCTCCCTATCTTAAAAGTACCATGCCATGCCTTAAGTGACCAAGTAGGGAAAAAAAACTTATATACACAAAGTTAAATAACCCCATACATCAGATAACAAAATGTCCAGCTCATTCTGAGTTAATCCATCTCCCAGATAAAAAAGGCTGCACATACCTTTAAGCTGAATGACAGCATGACCTCTCACAGGGCCAAGAATCCTTCATACTTCTGCCATCCTGTGAAAACATATAGGGCCTTAGTTAGCATGTCTAAGACCATTTGTCAGAAGGGCAGCAATCAATATAGGAGGCGCAGTGAAAGGATTAGATTCACCACTTCCCATTGCTATAAAGCCACCTGTAGCTCTACTCTAGAGGCTGACAAGGAATACGGCTACACCCCAAGAAAAATAGCACTACACTGGCACCATTTTAAAAATAATAAACTCTTGATTGAAGACTCTAAACTAACACCTCACTTTACCTCTTCCTACCTCTGCTAAGAAAAAAAGCTTGCCATCTTAATATAAATTAACAGCGCAGCTCCCAAACTGAAAATAACCTGTACGTTCCGTATCGGCCTAAGAGCCCAAACGTGAAATCACAAAACAAATATGATTAAAAATCTCCACTGTTCAATAATCCCCCTCAGGAGATATTAACCCTTGATTCCAAACAGTAACATGGTCCTTCAAGTTTGACATTTTGAAGCAGCGCTTCCGACATGGACTTGTGTGAAGAAAGCAGGCAGTGAAACTTGTCAATGCTGATTGCTTAAAGGGGCACTGAACCCAAATTTTTTCTTTCGTGATTCAGATAGAGCATGCAATTTTTTTTTTTTTTTTTTTAAATATTTATTTATAACCAAGAAAGTGTACACTCAAATGAATTCAACCTCTTTATGCCACGCAGGGCCAGGTAAAACATAAAATGTTCAGAACAAGGCAGTTTTAAATAAAAAATTTCACGTTTCATATATCAACTTACTGATCCCCTTATATGAAATATTTGTACACCTAGTTGGGATTTTTTATTTTTTATTTTAGGTAGGTAAAAGAAAACAACTAAGCACTCAAACAAAAAAAAAAAAAAAAATAAATAAAAAATAAATAGATAGATACATAAGCAATAAAAATAAACCATAAAAAAAAAAAAAAAAAAAAAAAACAGAATTTATGTTTACCTGATAAATTACTTTCTCCAACGGTGTGTCCGGTCCACGGCGTCATCCTTACTTGTGGGATATTCTCTTCCCCAACAGGAAATGGCAAAGAGCCCAGCAAAGCTGGTCACATGATCCCTCCTAGGCTCCGCCTACCCCAGTCATTCGACCGACGTTAAGGAGGAATATTTGCATAGGAGAAACCATATGGTACCGTGGTGACTGTAGTTAAAGAAAATAAATTATCAGACCTGATTAAAAAAAAAAAACCAGGGCGGGCCGTGGACCGGACACACCGTTGGAGAAAGTAATTTATCAGGTAAACATAAATTCTGTTTTCTCCAACATAGGTGTGTCCGGTCCACGGCGTCATCCTTACTTGTGGGAACCAATACCAAAGCTTTAGGACACGGATGAAGGGAGGGAGCAAATCAGGTCACCTAAATGGAAGGCACCACGGCTTGCAAAACCTTTCTCCCAAAAATAGCCTCAGAAGAAGCAAAAGTATCAAACTTGTAAAATTTGGTAAAAGTGTGCAGTGAAGACCAAGTCGCTGCCCTACATATCTGATCAACAGAAGCCTCGTTCTTGAAGGCCCATGTGGAAGCCACAGCCCTAGTGGAATGAGCTGTGATTCTTTCAGGAGGCTGCCGTCCGGCAGTCTCGTAAGCCAATCTGATGATGCTTTTAATCCAAAAAGAGAGAGAGGTAGAAGTTGCTTTTTGACCTCTCCTTTTACCAGAATAAACAACAAACAAGGAAGATGTTTGTCTAAAATCCTTTGTAGCATCTAAATAGAATTTTAGAGCGCGAACAACATCCAAATTGTGCAACAAACGTTCCTTCTTTGAAACTGGTTTCGGACACAGAGAAGGTACGATAATCTCCTGGTTAATGTTTTTGTTAGAAACAACTTTTGGAAGAAAACCAGGTTTAGTACGTAAAACCACCTTATCTGCATGGAACACCAGATAAGGAGGAGAACACTGCAGAGCAGATAATTCTGAAACTCTTCTAGCAGAAGAAATTGCAACTAAAAACAAAACTTTCCAAGATAATAACTTAATATCAACGGAATGCAAGGGTTCAAACGGAACCCCCTGAAGAACTGAAAGAACTAAATTGAGACTCCAAGGAGGAGTCAAAGGTTTGTAAACAGGCTTAATTCTAACCAGAGCCTGAACAAAGGCTTGAACATCTGGCACAGCGGCCAGCTTTTTGTGAAGTAACACAGACAAGGCAGAAATCTGTCCCTTCAGGGAACTTGCAGATAATCCTTTTTCCAATCCTTCTTGAAGGAAGGATAGAATCCTAGGAATCTTAACCTTGTCCCAAGGGAATCCTTTAGATTCACACCAACAGATATATTTTTTCCAAATTTTGTGGTAAATCTTTCTAGTTACAGGCTTTCTGGCCTGAACAAGAGTATCGATAACAAAATCTGAGAATCCTCGCTTCGATAAGATCAAGCGTTCAATCTCCAAGCAGTCAGCTGGAGTGAAACCAGATTCGGATGTTCGAACGGACCCTGAACAAGAAGGTCTCGTCTCAAAGGTAGCTTCCAAGGAGGAGCCGATGACATATTCACCAGATCTGCGTACCAAGTCCTGCGTGGCCACGCAGGAGCTATCAAGATCACCGACGCCCTCTCCTGATTGATCCTGGCTACCAGCCTGGGGATGAGAGGAAACGGCGGGAACACATAAGCTAGTTTGAAGGTCCAAGGTGCTACTAGTGCATCCACTAGAGCCGCCTTGGGATCCCTGGATCTGGACCCGTAGCAAGGAACTTTGAAGTTCTGACGAGAGGCCATCAGATCCATGTCTGGAATGCCCCACAGCTGAGTGACTTGGGCAAAGATTTCCGGATGGAGTTCCCACTCCCCCGGATGCAATGTCTGACGACTCAGAAAATCCGCTTCCCAATTTTCCACTCCTGGGATGTGGATAGCAGACAGGTGGCAGGAGTGAGACTCCGCCCATAGAATGATTTTGGTCACTTCTTCCATCGCCAGGGAACTCCTTGTTCCCCCCTGATGGTTGATGTACGCAACAGTTGTCATGTTGTCTGATTGAAACCGTATGAACTTGGCCCTCGCTAGCTGAGGCCAAGCCTTGAGAGCATTGAATATCGCTCTCAGTTCCAGAATATTTATCGGTAGAAGAGATTCTTCCCGAGACCAAAGACCCTGAGCTTTCAGGGATCCCCAGACCGCGCCCCAGCCCATCAGACTGGCGTCGGTCGTGACAATGACCCACTCTGGTCTGCGGAATGTCATCCCTCGTGACAGGTTGTCCAGGGACAGCCACCAACGGAGTGAGTCTCTGGTCCTCTGATTTACTTGTATCTTCGGAGACAAGTCTGTATAGTCCCCATTCCACTGACTGAGCATGCACAGTTGTAATGGTCTTAGATGAATGCGTGCAAAAGGAACTATGTCCATTGCCGCTACCATCAACCCGATCACTTCCATGCACTGAGCTATGGAAGGAAGAGGAACGGAATGGAGTATCCGACAAGAGTCTAGAAGTTTTGTTTTTCTGGCCTCTGTCAGAAAAATCCTCATTTCTAAGGAGTCTATTATTGTTCCCAAGAAGGGAACCCTTGTTGACGGAGATAGAGAACTCTTTTCCACGTTCACTTTCCATCCGTGAGATCTGAGAAAGGCCAGGACAATGTCCGTGTGAGCCTTTGCTTGAGGAAGGGACGACGCTTGAATCAGAATGTCGTCCAAGTAAGGTACTACAGCAATGCCCCTTGGTCTTAGCACAGCTAGAAGGGACCCTAGTACCTTTGTGAAAATCCTTGGAGCAGTGGCTAATCCGAAAGGAAGCGCCACGAACTGGTAATGTTTGTCCAGGAATGCGAACCTCAGGAACCGATGATGTTCCTTGTGGATAGGAATATGTAGATACGCATCCTTTAAATCCACCGTGGTCATGAATTGACCTTCCTGGATGGAAGGAAGAATAGTTCGAATGGTTTCCATCTTGAACGATGGAACCTTGAGAAACTTGTTTAAGATCTTGAGATCTAAGATTGGTCTGAACGTTCCCTCTTTTTTGGGAACTATAAACAGATTGGAGTAGAACCCCATCCCTTGTTCTCTTAATGGAACGGGATGAATCACTCCCATTTTTAACAGGTCTTCTACACAATGTAAGAATGCCTGTCTTTTTATGTGGTCTGAAGACAACTGAGACCTGTGGAACCTCCCCCTTGGGGGAAGTCCCTTGAATTCCAGAAGATAACCTTGGGAGACTATTTCTAGCGCCCAAGGATCCAGAACATCTCTTGCCCAAGCCTGAGCGAAGAGAGAGAGTCTGCCCCCCACCAGATCCGGTCCCGGATCGGGGGCCAACATTTCATGCTGTCTTGGTAGCAGTGGCAGGTTTCTTGGCCTGCTTTCCCTTGTTCCAGCCTTGCATTGGTCTCCAAGCTGGCTTGGCTTGAGAAGTATTACCCTCTTGCTTAGAGGACGTAGCACTTTGGGCTGGTCCGTTTCTACGAAAGGGACGAAAATTAGGTTTATTTTTTGCCTTGAAAGGCCGATCCTGAGGAAGGGCGTGGCCCTTACCCCCAGTGATATCCGAGATAATCTCTTTCAAGTCAGGGCCAAACAGCGTTTTCCCCTTGAAAGGAATGTTAAGTAGCTTGTTCTTGGAAGACGCATCAGCCGACCAAGATTTCAACCAAAGCGCTCTGCGCGCCACAATAGCAAACCCAGAATTCTTAGCCGCTAACCTAGCCAATTGCAAAGTGGCGTCTAGGGTGAAAGAATTAGCCAATTTGAGAGCATTGATTCTGTCCATAATCTCCTCATAAGGAGGAGAATCACTGTCGACCGCCTTTATCAGCTCATCGAACCAGAAACATGCGGCTGTAGCGACAGGGACAATGCATGAAATTGGTTGTAGAAGGTAACCCTGCTGAACAAACATCTTTTTAAGCAAACCTTCTAATTTTTTATCCATAGGATCTTTGAAAGCACAACTATCCTCTATGGGTATAGTGGTGCGTTTGTTTAAAGTGGAAACCGCTCCCTCGACCTTGGGGACTGTCTGCCCTAAGTCCTTTCTGGGGTCGACCATAGGAAACAATTTTTTAAATATGGGGGGAGGGACGAAAGGAATACCGGGCCTTTCCCATTCTTTATTAACAATGTCCGCCACCCGCTTGGGTATAGGAAAAGCTTCTGGGAGCCCCGGCACCTCTAGGAACTTGTCCATTTTACATAGTTTCTCTGGGATGACCAACTTGTCACAATCATCCAGAGTGGATAATACCTCCTTAAGCAGAATGCGGAGATGTTCCAACTTAAATTTAAATGCAATCACATCAGGTTCAGCTTGTTGAGAAATGTTCCCTGAATCAGTAATTTCTCCCTCAGACAAAACCTCCCTGGCCCCATCAGACTGAGTTAGGGGCCCTTCAGAAATATTAATATCAGCGTCGTCATGCTCTTCAGTATCTAAAACAGAGCAGTCGCGCTTACGCTGATAAGTGTTCATTTTGGCTAAAATGTTTTTGACAGAATTATCCATTACAGCCGTTAATTGTTGCATAGTAAGGAGTATTGGCGCGCTAGATGTACTAGGGGCCTCCTGAGTGGGCAAGACTCGTGTAGACGAAGGAGGGAATGATGCAGTACCATGCTTACTCCCCTCACTTGAGGAATCATCTTGGGCATCATTGTCATTGTCACATAAATCACATTTATTTAAATGAATAGGAATTCTGGCTTCCCCACATTCAGAACACAGTCTATCTGGTAGTTCAGACATGTTAAACAGGCATAAACTTGATAACAAGTACAAAAAACGTTTTAAAATAAAACCGTTACTGTCACTTTAAATTTTAAACTGAACACACTTTATTACTGCAAATGCGAAAAAACATGAAGGAATTGTTCAAAATTTACCAAATTTTCACCACAGTGTCTTAAAGCCTTAAAAGTATTGCACACCAAATTTGGAAGCTTTAACCCTTAAAATAACGGAACCGGAGCCGTTTTGAACTTTAACCTCTTTACAGTCCCTGGTATCTGCTTTGCTGAGACCCAACCAAGCCCCAAGGGGAATACGATACCAAATGACGCCTTCAGAAAGTCTTTTCTAAGTATCAGAGCTCCTCTCACATGCGACTGCATGCCATGCCTCTCAAAAACAAGTGCGCAACACCGGCGCGAAAATGAGGCTCTGCCTATGCTTTGGGAAAGCCCCTAAAGAATAAGGTGTCTAAAACAGTGCCTGCCGATATTATTATATCAAAATACCCAGATAAAATGATTCCTCAAGGCTAAATATGTGTTAATAATCAATCGATTTAGCCCAAAAAAAGTCTACAGTCTTAATAAGCCCTTTTTGAAGCCCTTATTTACAATCGTAATAAACATGGCTTACCGGATCCCAGAGGGAAAATGACAGCTTCCAGCATTACATCGTCTTGTTAGAATGTGTCATACCTCAAGCAGCAAGAGACTGCTCACTGTTCCCCCAACTGAAGTTAATTGCTCTCAACAGTCCTGTGTGGAACAGCCATGGATTTTAGTGACGGTTGCTAAAATCATTTTCCTCATACAAACAGAAATCTTCATCTCTTTTCTGTTTCTGAGTAAATAGTACATACCAGCACTATTTCAAAATAACAAACTCTTGATTGAATAATAAAAACTACAGTTAAACACTAAAAAACTCTAAGCCATCTCCGTGGAGATGTTGCCTGTACAACGGCAAAGAGAATGACTGGGGTAGGCGGAGCCTAGGAGGGATCATGTGACCAGCTTTGCTGGGCTCTTTGCCATTTCCTGTTGGGGAAGAGAATATCCCACAAGTAAGGATGACGCCGTGGACCGGACACACCTATGTTGGAGAAAAAAGGGAAAATTAAATACAAAAATAAGATACATAACTATAATTTTTAAATTTTTGAATTTTGGCTGGGGAGGGTCACCACACTCCCAAAAGGACCAATTCCGTGTCTTTAAATGGGTATATTAAGTATTCAATCTCGCTAGGAGATAAAGCTTTAATGAAGTTCGACCACTTGGAGAAAAAGTTCTTCACGTCTAGGTCACTATGTAAATCAGTATCATATTGTTCGATAATACATTGCTTTTTTAAACAGTTTTTAACCTCTGAGATACTCGGGGTTGCTTTCAGCTTCCATTTTTTCAAAATTAAATATCTAACCGCCAGTATTACCAGGGTAACAGTTTTAAGTTTATCCTGAGGCAGGCCTAGTTCTGTAAGAGGGAAAATTATATTTGAAGAAGATAATGTCAAAGAAGGAACACCCACCGTTTTACTTAACCAATACTGTATCTTTAGCCAAAAGTTTCTAATTTTTGGACAATACCAAAACATGTGAATAAGGCTAGCCGATATATATGAACATTTTGGGCATTTATTAAAACTTGCATTCCGGCATTTAGTCCCTTTTTCTGGAGTAAAATATGTCATGTGGAGTAGTTTTACATGTGCCTCACGCCAAGAGGCAGAGAGAGTAGCGCGCGAGATTGCTTTATATGATGAGGTTACTATAGTTGCCTCTAATGAAGTTTCCAGTAGAGCTTCTGCCCACTTGGCCTGCAGCTTTTCTATTATATCTGGGCCTTTAAGAGAGATCATTTTTTGATAAATATATGATATCGAGGTTATGCCACTCCTGACTAGTGTGAGCCAATTTTCAAGAATACCTAAGGACCAATCCCAGCCGAGGTCATTTGTTAATTGAAGAGCAAAGTGTCTCGCTTGAAGGTAAGCGTAAAATTTTTTATTTGAGAGGTGATATTCCTCTTTAAGTGAGTCGAATGTTTTAATGCACCTTCTTTCGAAGTCTAACATCTGAGAAATATTTATAAGGCCCATCGATTTCCATTTAGTGAAGAGGGCAGATTGTATCCCAGGTTGAAATTGTGGGTTATTTAAAAGTGGTAAATATTTCGAAGTTCTAAATTCAGTATGTGACAAAGAACATAACTTCTTCCACATCTGAATTGGGTTATAGATAGATTTTATCTTTTTTATTTCAGGCGGTAGTATATTATTTTTGCAGTGTAATGAGGCTATCAGGGAGCATGGGGAGGCTATGCTACTTTCCAGTTCAAAGCTTGTTACATAATTAGAGTTAGCTAGCCAATCCATAGCTACTCTGGCCTGGAACACTATGTTGTACAGTCGAATGTCGGGTAAGGAAAGTCCCCCATATTCTGTGGGGAGCACTAACTTAGACGATGAAAGAGCGAAGAGCAGAGTTAAAGGATGATATATCTTTCGTTTTCAAGACAAGTGGAGTGTTCTGAAGTACATATAAAATTTTAGGTAACAAGGACATTTTATAGAGTGCTATTCGTCCTGATAAAGACAAAGGGAGATTCTGCCAGTTTTTAAAGGCTTGTTTAACCTTATTAAGAACGGGTACAATGTTTAAATCATACCAAGCTTTGGGGTTAGGGGAGATCCAGATGCCTAGGTATCTAAAAGCATCCTGAACTATAGAGAACGGAATATTTTCGCATGAGTCTTTGGTTTGTTTAAGCCAACATAGTTCAGACTTTAAGATGTTCACCTTATAGCCAGAAAATGAGCCAAACTGTTCCACAATTTCAAGAAGTTTAGGGATGTTCCTAGCTGTGTCCGACATATATACCAATACGTCGTCCGCGTATAGTGCGATTTGCAGTTCTTTATCTTTTATTTTGATCCCTTGCAGTTGATGTCTAATCTGTAGGGCAAGAGGCTCTATAGCCATATCGAAGAGGAGAGGGGAGAGAGGACACCCCTGCCTGGTTCCCCTCTCAAGTCTTATATCCTGAGTCATATCACCATTTACTAAGATTTTCGTGGAGGCATTCCTATATAAGTTATTAAGTAGACGAAGCATATTACCTCCTATACCGAACTGCTGTATTGTAAAGGACAGATGATCATGATGTACCGAATCAAACGCCTTTTCAGCATCTATAGAAATAATTGCCCTGTCAGGGGTGTCCTCCCCCCCCAGCCCTCCCGACTTCTCCATCTTCTTAAAATATTCTATAGTCAGGAAAACCTCTCTTATCTTAGCTGAAGAGTTTCGCTTCAAAATAAAACCAGCTTGATCCTTATGTATAATAGTGGGAAGAAATAATTGAAGTCTATGTGCTATGATAGCTGTGAAAAGCTTGTAGTCTGTGTTTAGAAGCGCAATGGGCCTGTATGATTCCTTTTTGTTTGGTTCTTTCCCCTGCTTAAGTATGAGAGTTGTATATGATGCGACGAATTCTTTAGTGGGGCTGCTACCAGTGATATAGATATCATTAAAGAGTGAGGTTAAATAGCATGTTATTTCTGGTGCAAGTATTTTGTAAAATTCATTCGGGAGCGCATCCGGTCCCGGAGCTTTATTAAGGGCTAGCCTTTGGATTGCTGTAGAGACTTCTGTTTCAGTGATTGGGGATTGTAATGTTTCTATTAAGTCAGGGGTTAAGGTTGGTACCACTATTTTATTCCAGAAATCTTCTCTCTGAATAAAGTTGGAGACCTTATGGGAGTACAATATCTTATAATAATCTTCAAATTCCTTAGATATTTCTTCTGGGGAGGTAAGAGATTTAGAACCCGAGGTGATAGACTTTATAATAGAAGAAGATCTGTCTGCCTTAACCAAATTTGCCAAAAGCTTGCCAGTTTTGTTACCATAGCGGTATAGCTTGGCGCGTAGCCTGAGATCTCTCTGGGTCGATTTATACAGTAAAAAAAGAGTCCCTGACAGCTAATGCCTTAATGTATCTAGACCAATTTTCAGAAGTTTTTTGAAAAATATAACGGTTGTATGCATTTATGACTGCCTTTAATACTTCACTTTACCTTCTTTTGAGTTTTTTTGATCTAGAAATAGAATAGGCTAGAATTTCCCCACGGAGAACTGCCTTGGCAGTCTCCCAAAATAAAGCGGGCTGTGAAATGTGTTCTTGGTTGAAGGATACATATTCGCGGAGTCTAGAGATAAGCCAATTTTTGAATTTAAGGTCAGATGCTAAGAAACGTGGAAAAAAGAAACCGGGGTTCCTGCCACTTGGAGAGTTAAATTGGATATCGAGAGTGGTCGGGGCGTGATCTGAGATGGTGATGGGTAAAATTCCAGCCATCATCTTCGATTTACATACTCTTTCATCCAGCAGAATTAGGTCTATTCTTGAGAGAGTTTTATGTGCCCTGGAATGGCATGTAAACTCCTTTTGATCAGGGTTTTGGATCCTCCAAATATCACAAAGTTTTAGGTTGCTAAACAACTTCATAAACATCTTTGACTCTAGATTGTCTCTTTTGGTTTTATGAAGAGCAGAGTTTTGCCTAAGCCTATCGGCCGGGTACTGAGGGGCCATGTTGAAGTCGCCTCCAAGTATTAAATACCCTTCTGAGAATAAGAGAAGCTTATTTTGTAACGTTTCCCAGAATGGGAGGCTAAACACGTTGGGGGCATATACGTTACATAATGTGTACAACGTTTTAAAAACTTTGATTTTAGCCATCAAATATCTCCCCTCTTGATCCGTATCTACCTGAATTACCTCGTAAGAGAGCTTCTTCCCCAAGAGGATCGCCACTCCGCTTTTTCTTTTTGTGGTGGAAGAGAAAAGAACTTCCTTAACCCAAGAGGTCTTAAGTTTTAATACCTCTTCAGGTTTCAGATGCGTCTCTTGTAAAAAGGCGATGTCAGTGTTGTTTTTTCTTAATTGGGAAAGTATTGCCTTTCGTTTTATAGGCGAGGTTAAACCACCTATATTCCAGGAGGTCAACTTTAGGTTACCCCCCCCAGCCATTTTTCAGAGGAAACTCGAAAAGAAGAAGAAAGAAAAAGAAAAAAAAAAAAAAAAAAAAAAAAAAAAAAAAGAAATATAATAAAAAAAAAAAAATACCATGTTCCCCAATTACCATCCCATATGCCCCTGGATGGCAAGCATCTAAGAGCCCCTTATCCTCTCTTCCAATCTTAATCCTAAACATAACCGATTCCTTCAAAAACCAGTACATATTATCCCTGTCTTGTTTTATCTTCTCTTAATTTTTAATCTGAGGAGAAAAATTCTGAGTAGAATTTGGTAGCCTCTCGTGCTGTATCAAAAAAATGTATGTGTCCATCTATCGTAAGTTTCAACCTGGCTGGGTACAGCAAAGTTGCTTGGACTCCCTTCTTGATAAAATTTGTGCAGTGTGGGGCTAGCTCCCTCCTCTTAGTGGAAGTGCCAGCTGAATAATCTTGAAACAGGAAGATTTTTGCATCACCTAAAAAAATGGGTTGATGCTTGCGGAAGGCCTGAAGAAAAGTAATTTTCTGTTGAAAATTCAAAAACTTTGCTATAATTGGTCTTGTTTTTGTATTAGTTCTATTTGTGTCAATTGTACCTATCCTATGAATTCTTTCAACAATAATAGGTGGGTAGCTTTCTGGAATCTGGAGTAGACGAGGAAGTGTGACAGTTATTAGCTTGTCCAAGTCCTCAAATTGCCTATCCTCCGGAATCCCTATAATCCTGAGGTTATTCCTCCTTGATCTGTCCTCCAGATCATCAATTTTGTTTTGCATTTTCAACAGAATCTTATTTGTGGAGTCACAGTTAACTGTATAGTTTGCAGTCAGATCTTCAAGATCAGAAATTCTCTGTTCAGCCTCGGATAATCTGGAGGCAAACTGCTTCACTTCATTGGATAAGGAGGCAATATCTTGTTTAATTTCTACTTTTAGTAAATCAAATTTAGGAGTTAATGCCTCTGAGATTCTCGAGACTAATATGTGTATGTCCAGCAGTTCAGAAGTACCAGGTACAGAGGGAGTAGGTGAATGTACCTCCATTGAGGTTTCAGGAACAATTTTGTTCCTCTTATCTCTTTGTCTCCCCGTCATAGTCGCAGGAGAAGTGTTAGAGTGCCCGTGAAGAAATGTATCCATCTACAAAAAAAGTGAATTAGGAAAACTTCTAAGGTGATTCTCCGAATTAAGGAGTGACGTGAGAGGAAAAAAAAAAAAAAAAAAAAAAAAAGTGAAATATAGTGATTTTAATTAGAAAGGAGGGGGTAGTGTATACCCATTAAGTTTTAATGTGAAGGGGGGAAAAAGGGAGAGAAAAAAAGGAAGAAAAGGGGAAGTGTAAGTGATTTACACCGTGGGTTTATAACGTGATGGGAAAAATATTAATTGTAAGTGAAATATGTTCTCCTGAACAGCTATGCGAGGAGACACTGGGCAACAGGAAGAAAACCAAGAAACTCTTTCCTTTCCTTATTTCTATATCAGTTAAGAAGGAGTGCAAGAAAAAACAATGATTTAGTGGACAGTCTGAATCCTTTAAAGAAAGGGATAAATGCTAGGGCTTATCTAAAAAAAGAGAGAGCCACAAATGAGGACTTGGATAAGAACAGGTATGCTTTTTAGGAGAGCGGGAGAAAGAGAGAGGTGTATCTTACCCAGGCTGTTTTATGTGTTCTCTATTTTTTTTTTTTTTTTTTTGGAAAAAAAGAAGAGGGGTTTAAGTATTATGCACTAGTCCTCTAGGTTCCCACGAGTTATACTAATTAAAGAGACCCAAAATGTAGTTTTTAACACTTCTACAGCTGAATATCCTAGGGTTTAAAGCAAACACAAATATGTTAGTTACTTTTTCTATTTCTCTTCCTCCCCTCTCTCTTCCAAATACCAAAGGTAAATTATTAATGAGCTATGTATAATTGAGAAAAATAACCTTGAGGCATGATATTTGTAGCCTGGTTGTTAATCTTCCCTTTGTTTCCTGTACCCTCCGAACTGGTCAAAAGCACCTTGCACACACAAAAAAAAAGAAAGGAGAAGTATGAAACCTATAATGAAGGAGATTCCAGTAATAGTATAGGCATTTTTGTCAATAAAAAACAAAAAAAAAAACAAGTTGGGCATGCAGTTACAACAACCTTATCTACTATCAGGTTCTAAATAAATATCAAAAAGTGAGGTGTCTTAAACTTATACCATATGGAGCCTAGAGGATTACTTAACAGTAAAAATGATCATTAGGTACCCATGAAATTGCCTATCTTTCAATAATTAAGCTAGAAGGTGTTGTAACACGTAAGGCACACCTTAATATAATGACCTAGGGTCTGTAGTCACTGCTAGGACACCTGGACCCAGTTATATCTTAATTGCTGTAAGGGAAGAAAAAAACAAAAGAAAATAAAAGTCTTTCTTCTCTTTCCTTTTGCAGGGTCAAAATATATACATTGGTGGTGTCAGTAAATCAGTAAATCAGCTGAAGGTGTGAGAAAAATAAATAAATACATACTATATAATCAGCTAGGAATAATATTACTATAGCAATAAGACATAGATAAGCAGTTCTAACCAAGGCTCCTAAGTTTGCATATAGTAACCAAAAAAAGTCCTGTAAATGATATTTCACTCTTTTTCCAAGTGTTCTTAACTCATCATGCAAATATGATTTCTTTGTGCTACCAACACCAGGTAGGAATATATTCACTGTCCGTGTCCAGGAACAAAAGTTAAGTGAGTTTATTCTGACAGAATTATACCCAGTTAGCTCTCCTCAGACGCCTGCCTCCAGCCCTTTAAAGCCAGTTTTTCCCCTTTAGAGTTTTCTCCACTCTCTCCTTCTAAGAGTCCTCCTCAAGGGCTACCGACTGGTGCTATCAAAGAGTTTAATGAAGATGTGGAGTAACAACAGAAGACTCACCCCTTCCCAGACTGTCCAGCCGCACTCCACCTCGTCTTCGGTCTCCAGAGCAGTGCAGTGCAGCCTGATGCAAGTAGGAACCGGAACTCGCGCTCCGCGTCTTCGGGTGATGACCTCACTCAGCTCCCCTCGCGCAGCACCGGTGGGAGGGGAGAGAGCAGCGCTACACCAGGCGGCAAGACAAGAAGCAACCTCAAGACCGGGCCCCCAAATCAAGACCTCGGCTTGGCTCCCTCCCACGCAGCACCGGTGGGGGAGGGAGGAAGGTGAACATCAACGGTGAGACGGCAGGTAGCTCCTTTGTGTGAGAAAACGTAGTTCAGTCTTTCAATAATCTGGTGGGGGCAGCAGACACAGGGAAGGGGGAGAGGGTTAGCACCAGGGAGCTTAGCACGGCTTCGGAGAGAGAGGTGGATAAGTATCCTCGGGCTGGGGCACAGGTAGTGTGGGTATGGCAGAATTAAATCAAATAGGGCGGGCAGCTACAGGGAGAGAGGCAAGTCCAGGTAGCAATAGTGAGGTAAAAAAATCAGTGAGCTGGAAGAACACTGAATAAGGTTCCAGAGTAGGTCTTTCTTAACTGCCCAAAGAGAATTTCCCCAGAGCTTGGGGAAAGGCACGAAAAAACCACCGCCAGTGAGTGTAGGGCTGAAGGTATGAGCTGAGCAACACCTGTGTAGCTCCTCCTCCACCGGAACCAGAGCATGCAATTTTAAGCAACTTTCTAATTTACTCCTCTTATCAAATTTTCTTCGTTCTCTTGCTATCTTTATTTGAAAAAGAAGGAGTCCCAGTTTTTTTGTGTGTTTTTTTTGGTTCAGAACTCTGGACAGCACTTTTATTGGTAGATGAATTTATCCACCAATAAGCAAGAACAACCCAGGTTGTTCACTAAAAATGGGCCGGCTTCTAAACTTACATTCTTGCATTTCAAATAAAGATACCAAGAGAATGAAGAACATTTGATAATAGGAGTAAATTAGAAAGTTGCTTAAAATTTCATGCTCTATCTGAATCACGAAAGAAAAAAATTGGGTTCAGTGTCCCTTTAAGGAGCTGTTAATATGAGTCTGGATGGGTTTGCAGAAATTGTCTCCCTGCATCCCCAGACCCTAACTTTCAGCAATGCTCTCACTGAGAGGCTGACAAGATTACTTAAAACTCCAGTCCCATCCCGAAGAGTACTTCCCTCCATAAGAGACTACTCCGAATCTTCCAACACTTCTCTGCCATCCTCATGTGGCGAAACGAAAAGAATGACTGGGGGATGAGGGTAGTGGGAGGAGTATTTAAAGGGACAGTCTAGTCAAAATTAAACTTTCATGAATCAGATAGGGCATGCAATTTTAAACAACTTTACAATTTACTTCTATTATCTAATTTGCTCAATTCTTTAGATATCCTTTGTTGAAGAAAAATCAATGCACATGTGTGAGCCAATCACACAAGGCCTTTACGTGCAGCAACCAATCAGCAGCTACTGAGCATATCTAGATATGCTTTTCAGCAAGTGATATCAAGAGAATGAAGCAAATTAGATAATAGAAGTAAATTAGAAAGTTGTTTAAAATGGCATGCTCTTTCTAAATCACGAAAAAAAAAATTGGGTTTCATGTCCCTTTAAGCCTTTGGCTTGGGTGTCTTTGCCTCCTCCTGGTGGCCAGGTTCTGTATTCCCACAAGTAAGGAATGAAGCCGTGGACTCTCCTCATATTAAGATGGAAAGAAAGCACATAAAAACAATTTATGCTTACCTGATAAATTTATTTCTCTTGTAGTGTATCCAGTCCACGGATCATCCATTACTTGTGGAATATTCTCCTTCCCAACAGGAAGTTGCAAGAGGATCACCCACAGCAGAGCTGCTATATAACTCCTCCCCTCACTGCCATATCCAGTCATTCGACCGAAAACAAACAGAGAAAGGAGAAACCATAGGGTGCAGTGGTGACTGTAGTTTAATTAAAATTTAGACCTGCCTGAAAAGGACAGGGCGGGCCGTGGACTGGATACACTACAAGAGAAATAAATTTATCAGGTAAGCATAAATTATGTTTTCTCTTGTTAAGTGTATCCAGTCCACGGATCATCCATTACTTGTGGGATATCAATACCAAAGCTAAAGTACACAGATGATGGGAGGGACAAGGCAGGAATTTAAACGGAAGGAACCACTGCCTGTAGAACCTTTCTCCCAAAAACAGCCTCCGAAGAAGCGAAAGTGTCAAATTTGTAAAATGTGGAACAAGTATGAAGGGAAGACCAAGTTGCAGCCTTGCAAATCTGTTCAACAGAGGCCTCATTTTTAAAGGCCCAGGTGGAAGCCACAGCTCTAGTAGAATGAGCTGTAATCCTTTCAGGAGGCTGCTGTCTAGCAGTCTCATAGGCTAAACGGATTATACTCCGAAGCCAAAAAGAAAGAGTGGTTGCCGAGGCCTTCTGACCTCTCCTCTGTCCAGAGTAAACAACAAACAGGTTAGATGTTTGGCGAAAATCTTTAGTAGCCTGTAAGTAAAACTTCAAGGCACGGACTACGTCTAGATTATGCAAAAGACGTTCCTTCTTTGAAGAAGGATTAGGACATAATGATGGAACAACAATCTCTTGATTGATATTCTTGTTAGAAACCACCTTAGGTAAAAACCCAGGTTTTGTACGCAGAACAACTTTATCTGAATGAAAGATCAGATAAGGGGAATCACAATGTAAGGCAGATAACTCCGAGACTCTTCGAGCCGAGGAAATAGCCATCAGAAAAAGAACTTTCCATGAAAGAAGTTTGATATCAATAGAATGAAGGGGTTCAAACGGAACCCCTTGAAGAACTTTAAGAACCAAGTTTAAGCTCCATGGAGGAGCAACAGGTTTAAACACAGGCTTAATTCTAACTAAAGCCTGACAAAATGCCTGAACGTCTGGAACTTCTGCCAGACGCTTGTGTAAAAGAATAGACAGAGCAGAAATCTGTCCCTTTAAAGAACTAGCTGATAGTCCTTTGTCCAAACCCTCTTGGAGGAAGGACAATATCCTAGGAATCCGAACCCTACTCCATGAGTAATTCTTGGATTCACACCAATGAAGATATTTACGCCATATCTTGTGGTAAATTTTCCTGGTGACAGGCTTTCGTGCCTGTATTAAGGTATCAATTACTGATTCGGAGAAGCCACGTTTTGATAGGATCAAGCGTTCAATCTCCATGCAGTCAGTCTCAGAGAAAGTAGATCCGGATGATTGAAAGGACCTTGTATTAGAAGGTCTTGTCTCAGAGGCAGAGTCCATGGTGGAAAGGATGACATGTCCACTAGGTCTGCATACCAGGTCCTGCGTGGCCACGCAGGTGCTATCAATATCACCAATGCTCTCTCCTGTTTGATTTTGGCAATCAGACGAGGGAGCAGAGGAAACGGTGGAAACACATAAGCCAGGTTGAAGAACCAAGGAGCTGCTAGAGCATCTATCAGTGCCGCTTCTGGGTCCCTGGACCTGGATCCGTAACAAGGAAGCTTGGAGGCTTACCCATCAGTGATAGCTCAGTAACTTACTGATTTGTATATGTGCTTACCCATCAGTGATAGCTCAGTAACCTACTGATTTGTATATGTGCTTACCCATCAGTGATAGCTCAGTAACTTACTGATTTGTATATGATATATGTGCTTACCAATCAGTAATAGCTCAGTAACCTACTGATTTGTATATGTGCTTACCCATCAGTGATAGCTCAGTAACTTACTGATTTGTATATGATATATGTGCTTACCAATCAGTAATAGCTCAGTAACCTACTGATTTGTATATGTGCTTACCCATCAGTGATAGCTCAGTAACCTACTGATTTGTATATGTGCTTACCCATCAGTGATAGCTCATTAACTTACTGATTTGTATATGATATATGTGCTTACCAATCAGTAATAGCTCAGTAACCTACTGATTTGTATATGTGCTTACCCATCAGTAATAGCTCAGTAACCTACTGATTTGTATATGTGCTTACCCATCAGTGATAGCTCAGTAACCTACTGATTTGTATATGTGCTTACCAATCAGTAATAGCTCAGTAACCTACTGATTTGTATATGTGCTTACCCATCAGTGATAGCGCAGTAACCTACTGATTTGTATATGTGCTTACCCATCAGTGATAGCTCAGTAACTTACTGATTTGTATATGATATATGTGCTTACCCATCAGTGATAGCTCAGTAACCTAATGATTTGTATATGTGCTTACCCATCAGTAATAGCTCAGTAACCTACTGATTTGTATATGATATATGTGCTTACCAATCAGTGATAGCTCAGTAACTTACTGATTTGTATATGATATATGTGCTTACCAATCAGTGATAGCTCAGCAACTTACTGATTTGCATATGTGCTTACCCATCAGTAATAGCTCAGTAACCTACTGATTTGTATATGTGCTTACCCATCAGTGATAGCTCAGTAACCTACTGATTTGTATATGTGCTTACCCATCAGTGATAGCTCAGTAACCTACTGATTTGTATATGTGCTTACCAATCAGTAATAGCTCAGTAACTTACTGATTTGCATATGTGCTTACCCATCAGTAATAGCTCAGTAACCTACTGATTTGTATATGTGCTTACCCATCAGTGATAGCTCAGCAACCTACTGATTTGTATATGTGCTTACCCATCAGTGATAGCTCAGTAACTTACTGATTTGTATATGTGCTTACCCATCAGTGATAGCTCAGTAACCTACTGATTTGTATATGTGCTTACCCATCAGTGATAGCTCAGTAACCTACTTATTTGTATATGTGCTTACCCATCAGTGATAGCTCAGTAACCTACTGATTTGTATATGTGCTTACCCATCAGTGATAGCTCAGTAACTTACTGATTTGTATATGTGCTTACCCATCAGTGATAGCTCAGTAACTTACTGATTTGTATATGTGCTTACCCATCAGTGATAGCTCAGTAACTTACTGATTTGTATATGTGCTTACCCATCAGTGATAGCTCAGTAACTTACTGATTTGTATATGTGCTTACCCATCAGTGATAGCTCAGTAACCTACTGATTTGTATATGTGCTTACTCATCAGTGATAGCTCAGTAACCTACTGATTTGTATATGTGCTTACCCATCAGTAATAGCTCAGTAACCTACTGATTTGTATATGTGCTTACCCATCAGTGATAGCTCAGTAACCTACTGATTTGTATATGTGCTTACCCATCAGTGATAGCTCAGTGACCTACTGATTTGCATATGTGCTTACCCATCAGTAATAGCTCAGTAACCTACTGATTTGTATATGTGCTTACCCATCAGTGATAGCTCAGTAACCTACTGATTTGTATATGTGCTTACCCATCAGTGATAGCTCAGTAACCTACTGATTTGTATATGTGCTTACCCATCAGTGATAGCTCAGTAACCTATTGATTTGTATATGTGCTTACCCATCAGTGATAGCTCAGTAACCTACTGATTTGTATATGTGCTTACCCATCAGTGATAGCTCAGTAACCTACTGATTTGTATATGTGCTTACCCATCAGTGATAGCTCAGCAACCTACTGATTTGTATATGTGCTTACCCATCAGTGATAGCTCAGTAACTTACTGATTTGTATATGTGCTTACCCATCAGTGATAGCTCAGTAACTTACTGATTTGTATATGTGCTTACCCATCAGTGATAGCTCAGTAACCTACTGATTTGTATATGTGCTTACCCATCAGTGATAGCTCAGTAACCTACTGATTTGTATATGTGCTTACCCATCAGTGATAGCTCAGTAACCTACTGATTTGTATATGTGCTTACCCATCAGTGATAGCTCAGTAACTTACTGATTTGTATATGTGCTTACCCATCAGTAATAGCTCAGTAACCTACTGATTTGTATATGTGCTTACCCATCAGTGATAGCTCAGTAACCTACTGATTTGTGTATGTGCTTACCCATCAGTGATAGCTCAGTAACCTACTGATTTGTATATGTGCTTACCCATCAGTGATAGCTCAGTAACCTACTGATTTGTATATGATATATGTGCTTACCAATCAGTGATAGCTCAGTAACTTACTGATTTGTATATGATATATGTGCTTACCAATCAGTGATAGCTCAGTAACCTAATGATTTGTATATGTGCTTACCCATCAGTGATAGCTCAGTAACCTACTGATTTGTATATGTGCTTACCCATCAGAGATAGCTCAGCAACCTACTGATTTGTATATGTGCTTACCCATCAGTAATAGCTCAGTAACCTACTGATTTGTATATGTGCTTACCCATCAGTAATAGCTCAGTAACCTACTGATTTGTATATGTGCTTACCCATCAGTGATAGCTCAGTAACCTACTGATTTGCATATGTGCTTACCCATCAGTGATAGCTCAGTAACTTACTGATTTGTATATGTGCTTACCCATCAGTGATAGCTCAGTAACTTACTGATTTGTATATGTGCTTACCCATCAGTGATAGCTCAGTAACCTACTGATTTGCATATGTGCTTACCAATCAGTGATAGCTCAGTAACCTACTGATTTGTATATGTGCTTACCCATCAGTGATAGCTCAGTAACCTACTGATTTGTATATGTGCTTACCCATCAGTGATAGCTCAGTAACCTACTGATTTGTATATGTGCTTACCCATCAGTGATAGCTCAGTAACCTACTGATTTGCATATGTGCTTACCCATCAGTGATAGCTCAGTAACCTACTGATTTGCATATGTGCTTACCCATCAGTGATAGCTCAGTAACTTACTGATTTGTATATGTGCTTACCCATCAGTGATAGCTCAGTAACCTGATTTGTATATGTGCTTACACATCAGTGATAGCTCAGTAACCTGATTTGTATATGTGCTTACCCATCAGTGATAGCTCAGTAACCTACTGATTTGTATATGTGCTTACCCATCAGTGATAGCTCAGTAACCTACTGATTTGTATATGTGCTTACACATCAGTAATAGCTCAGCAACCTACTGATTTGTATGTGTGCTTACTCATCAGTGATAGCTCAGTAACATGATTTGTATATGTGCTTACCCATCAGTGATAGCTCAGTAACCTACTGATTTGTATATGTGCTTACCCATCAGTGATAGCTCAGTAACTTACTGATTTGTATATGTGCTTACCCATCAGTGATAGCTCAGTAACCTACTGATTTGTATATGTGCTTACCCATCAGTGATAGCTCAGTAACCTATTGATTTGTATATGTGCTTACCCATCAGTGATAGCTCAGTAACCTACTGATTTGTATATGTGCTTACCCATCAGTGATAGCTCAGTAACCTACTGATTTGTATATGTGCTTACCCATCAGTGATAGCTCAGCAACCTACTGATTTGTATATGTGCTTACCCATCAGTGATAGCTCAGTAACCTACTGATTTGTATATGTGCTTACCCATCAGTGATAGCTCAGTAAACTACTGATTTGTATATGTGCTTACCCAATCAGTGATAGCTCAGTAACCTACTGATTTGTATATGTGCTTACCCATCAGTGATAGCTCAGTAACCTACTGATTTGTATATGTGCTTACCCATCAGTGATAGCTCAGTAACCTACTGATTTGTATATGTGCTTACCCATCAGTAATAGCTCAGTAACCTACTGATTTGTATATGTGCTTACCCATCAGTGATAGCTCAGTAACCTACTGATTTGTATATGTGCTTACCCATCAGTGATCCATCAGTGATAGCTCAGTAACCTACTGATTTGTATATGTGCTTACCCATCAGTGATAGCTCAGCAACCTACTGATTTGTATATGTGCTTACTCATCAGTGATAGCTCAGTAACCTACTGATTTGTATATGTGCTTACCCATCAGTGATAGCTCAGTAACCTACTGATTTGTATATGTGCTTACCCATCAGTGATAGCTCAGTAACCTACTGATTTGTATATGTGCTTACCCATCAGTGATAGCTCAGTAACCTACTGATTTGCATATGTGCTTACCCATCAGTGATAGCTCAGTAACCTACTGATTTGTATATGTGCTTACCCATCAGTAATAGCTCAGTAACCTACTGATTTGCATATGTGCTTACCCATCAGTGATAGCTCAGTAACCTACTGATTTGTATATGTGCTTACCCATCAGTGATAGCTCAGTAACTTACTGATTTGTATATGATATATGTGCTTACCAATCAGTAATAGCTCAGTAACCTACTGATTTGCATATGTGCTTACCCATCAGTGATAGCTCAGTAACCTACTGATTTGTATATGTGCTTACCCATCAGTGATAGCTCAGTAACTCACTGATTTGTATATGTGCTTACCCATCAGTGATAGTTCAGTAACCTACTGATTTGTATATGTGCTTACCCATCAGTAATAGCTCAGTAACCTACTGATTTGTATATGTGCTTACCCATCAGTGATAGCTCAGTAACCTACTGATTTGTATATGTGCTTACCCATCAGTGATAGCTCAGCAACCTACTGATTTGTATATGTGCTTACCCATCAGTGATAGCTCAGTAACGTATTGATTTGTATATGTGCTTACCCATCAGTAATAGCTCAGTAACCTACTGATTTGTGTATGTGCTTACCCATCAGTGATAGCTCAGCAACCTACTGATTTGTATATGTGCTTACCCATCAGTGATAGCTCAGCAACCTACTGATTTGTATATGTGCTTACCCATCAGTGATAGCTCAGTAACTTACTGATTTGTATATGTGCTTACCCATCAGTAATAGCTCAGTAACCTACGGATTTGTATATGTGCTTACCCATCAGTGATAGCTCAGTAACTTACTGATTTGTATATGTGCTTACCCATCAGTGATAGCTCAGTAACTTACTGATTTGTATATGTGCTTACCCATCAGTGATAGCTCAGTAACTTACTGATTTGTATATGTGCTTACCCATCAGTGATAGCTCAGTAACCTACTGATTTGTATATGTGCTTACCCATCAGTGATAGCTCAGTAACCTACTGATTTGTATATGTGCTTACCAATCAGTAATAGCTCAGTAACCTACTGATTTGTATATGTGCTTACCCATCAGTGATAGCTCAGTAACCTACTGATTTGTATATGATATATGTGCTTACCCATCAGTGATAGCTCAGTAACCTAATGATTTGTATATGTGCTTACCCATCAGTAATAGCTCAGTAACCTACTGATTTGTATATGTGCTTACCCATCAGTGATAGCTCAGTAACCTACTGATTTGTATATGTGCTTACCCATCAGTAATAGCTCAGTAACCTACTGATTTGTATATGTGCTTACCCATCAGTGATAGCTCAGTAACTTACTGATTTGTATATGTGCTTACCCATCAGTGATAGCTCAGTAACTTACTGATTTGTATATGTGCTTACCCATCAGTGATAGCTCAGTAACCTACTGATTTGTATATGTGCTTACCCATCAGTGATAGCTCAGTAACTTACTGATTTGTTATAGTGCTTACCCATCAGTGATAGCTCAGTCACCTACTGATTTGTATATGATATATGTGCTTACCCATCAGTGATAGCTCAGTAACCTACTGATTTGTATATGTGCTTACCCATCAGTGATAGCTCAGTAACCTACTGATTTGTATATGTGCTTACCCATCAGTAATAGCTCAGTAACTTACTGATGTGTATATGTGCTTACCCATCAGTAATAGCTCAGTAACCTACTGATTTGTATATGTGCTTACCCATCAGTAATAGCTCAGTAACCTACTGATTTGTGTATG
The DNA here is from genome assembly GCF_027579735.1 of Bombina bombina. Lineage (NCBI taxonomy): Eukaryota > Metazoa > Chordata > Amphibia > Anura > Bombinatoridae > Bombina > Bombina bombina. The sequence goes on from NW_026510936.1 coordinate 81,229, forward strand.
TGCTTACCCATCAGTGATAGCTCAGTAACCTACTGATTTTTATATGTGCTTACCCATCAGTAATAGCTCAGTAACCTACTGATTTGTATATGTGCTTACCCATCAGTGATAGCTCAGTAACCTACTGATTTGTATATGTGCTTACCCATCAGTAATAGCTCAGTAACTTACTGATTTGTATATGTGCTTACCCATCAGTAATAGCTCAGTAACCTACTGATTTGTATATGTGCTTACCCATCAGTGATAGCTCAGTAACTTACTGATTTGTATATGTGCTTACCCATCAGTGATAGCTCAGTAACCTACTGATTTGTATATGTGCTTACCCATCAGTAATAGCTCAGCAATCTACTGATTTGTATATGTGCTTACTCATCAGTGATAGCTCAGTAACCTACTGATTTGTATTAGTGCTTACCCATCAGTAATAGCTCAGTAACCTACTGATTTGTATATGTGCTTACCCATCAGTGATAGCTCAGTAACCTACTGATTTGTATATGTGCTTACCCATCAGTGATAGCTCAGCAACCTACTGATTTGTATATGTGCTTACCCATCAGTGATAGCTCAGTAACCTACTGATTTGTATATGTGCTTACCCATCAGTAATAGCTCAGTAACCTACTGATTTGTATATGTGCTTACCCATCAGTAATAGCTCAGTAACCTACTGATTTGTATATGTGCTTACCCATCAGTGATAGCTCAGTAACCTACTGATTCATTGTGGTCAAAGTTCAAGCATACAAGCTCTATGAATGATCACTGTGTATATAGAAAATGGCGAAATATATGCACTAAACAAACAAAATTGGCTAAGGCGCAATATTTCTTTGAAAATCTGAATAATAATATATGTAACCCTAGAAAGTTTTGGAAACTCATAAATAACTTACAAAATCCACCAATCCACTCCCAACCCTCCACTGTCAATGTGGATAACCAAAACCTGCAACTCCCCTTAGAAGTAGCAAATGCCTTTAACAATTATTTTGTAGGATGCTCCACCACCCTGATTGACAAACTAATAAATGGCACGCATCCTGAAGCTACAAATGTGGATCAGGCCCCACTAAAACAGCAAAGACCCAATATAGAAAAGTTCAATTTTAGACCTGTACCCTTCAATGTCATTAAGAAACACCTCGATAATCTAAAAAATGAAAAACCAGTCAGGACCTGATCAAATCCCAGCAATGCTGTTGAAGCTCAGTGCGCCGGCAATTGCTAAGCCTGTTGCAACCCTAATTAACGAATCCTTGGTGTCTGGATACATACCCAAACTCTGGAAAACTGCAAGAGTAGTGCCTATTCATAAAAGTGGGGAGTTAACCTTGGTTTCTAACTATCGTCCTATATCACTGCTCCCTGTATTGTCAAAAATCCTAGAAAAAATGCGTCCATACGCAATTATGCGAGTATTACCAACTTTCTAACTATCTGACCCCTGATCAATCAGGTTTCAGACCGAATCACTCCACTACAACTGCCCTCCTAAAAGTTTGCAACGACATCCAAACTGCCATGGAACAAGGAGACCTAACTGGAGCTATTTTCCTTGATTTTGCAAAGGCTTTTGACACAGTGGACCATGACCTACTACTTCTCAAACTAAAAAACTCTGGTATTGCTGATCACCCGTTAACCTGGTTTAAATCATATGTATCGGATCGATCACAATATGTCTCTGTCTCTAACATTGACTCCCTCCCTCTCCCAGTCACGTGTGGTGTTCCCCAAGGTTCCATTCTCGGCCCCCTACTATTCACATTATTTATAAATGATTTGCCTAATGTCTGCAAATCCTCAACTGTACACATGTACGCAGACGACACGGTAATCTATGCAAACAAATCTGATCTGCTGCAGCTTGAAACAGTGCTCCAAGACCAGTTCACAGAGGTAGAAAAGTGGATCTCGAAAAACAAACTCTTCCTAAACACTGACAAAACGGTCACAATGATCTTTGGAATGGGACCTAAAATACATAAATTACAAAATTCCCATCTTCGCATCAAAACAAAATCCAATTGCACGCTGACCGCAGTCCACTCTTTTAAATACTTAGGTATGTTGTTAGACCCCAATCTATCTTTTGGACTCCACATAGAAAAAAACAGAATTTATGTTTACCTGATAAATTACTTTCTCCAACGGTGTGTCCGGTCCACGGCGTCATCCTTACTTGTGGGATATTCTCTTCCCCAACAGGAAATGGCAAAGAGCCCAGCAAAGCTGGTCACATGATCCCTCCTAGGCTCCGCCTACCCCAGTCATTCGACCGACGTTAAGGAGGAATATTTGCATAGGAGAAACCATATGGTACCGTGGTGACTGTAGTTAAAGAAAATAAATTATCAGACCTGATTAAAAAAACCAGGGCGGGCCGTGGACCGGACACACCGTTGGAGAAAGTAATTTATCAGGTAAACATAAATTCTGTTTTCTCCAACATAGGTGTGTCCGGTCCACGGCGTCATCCTTACTTGTGGGAACCAATACCAAAGCTTTAGGACACGGATGAAGGGAGGGAGCAAATCAGGTCACCTAAATGGAAGGCACCACGGCTTGCAAAACCTTTCTCCCAAAAATAGCCTCAGAAGAAGCAAAAGTATCAAACTTGTAAAATTTGGTAAAAGTGTGCAGTGAAGACCAAGTCGCTGCCCTACATATCTGATCAACAGAAGCCTCGTTCTTGAAGGCCCATGTGGAAGCCACAGCCCTAGTGGAATGAGCTGTGATTCTTTCGGGAGGCTGCCGTCCGGCAGTCTCGTAAGCCAATCTGATGATGCTTTTAATCCAAAAAGAGAGAGAGGTAGAAGTTGCTTTTTGACCTCTCCTTTTACCGGAATAAACAACAAACAAGGAAGATGTTTGTCTAAAATCCTTTGTAGCATCCAAATAGAATTTTAGAGCGCGAACAACATCCAAATTGTGCAACAAACGTTCCTTCTTTGAAACTGGTTTCGGACACAGAGAAGGTACGATAATCTCCTGGTTAATGTTTTTTGTTAGAAACAACTTTTGGAAGAAAACCAGGTTTAGTACGTAAAACCACCTTATCTGCATGGAACACCAGATAAGGAGGAGAACACTGCAGAGCAGATAATTCTGAAACTCTTCTGGCAGAAGAAATTGCAACTAAAAACAAAACTTTCCAAGATAATAACTTAATATCAACGGAATGCAAGGGTTCAAACGGAACCCCCTGAAGAACTGAAAGAACTAAATTGAGACTCCAAGGAGGAGTCAAAGTTTTGTAAACAGGCTTAATTCTAACCAGAGCCTGAACAAAGGCTTGAACATCTGGCACAGCAGCCAGTTTTTTGTGAAGTAACACCGACAAGGCAGAAATCTGTCCCTTCAGGGAACTTGCAGATAATCCCTTTTCCAATCCTTCTTGAAGGAAGGATAGAATCCTAGGAATCTTAACCTTGTCCCAAGGGAATCCTTTAGATTCACACCAACAGATATATTTTTTCCAAATTTTGTGGTAAATCTTTCTAGTTACAGGCTTTCTGGCCTGAACAAGAGTATCGATAACAGAATCTGAGAACCCTCGCTTCGATAAAATCAAGCGTTCAATCTCCAAGCAGTCAGCTGGAGTGAAACCAGATTCGGATGTTCGAACGGACCCTGAACAAGAAGGTCTCGTCTCAAAGGTAGCTTCCAAGGTGGAGCCGATGACATATTCACCAGATCTGCATACCAAGTCCTGCGTGGCCACGCAGGAGCTATCAAGATCACCGACGCCCTCTCCTGATTGATCCTGGCTACCAGCCTGGGGATGAGAGGAAACGGCGGGAACACATAAGCTAGTTTGAAGGTCCAAGGTGCTACTAGTGCATCCACTAGAGCCGCCTTGGGATCCCTGGATCTGGACCCGTAGCAAGGAACTTTGAAGTTCTGACGAGAGGCCATCAGATCCATGTCTGGAATGCCCCACAGCTGAGTGACTTGGGCAAAGATTTCCGGATGGAGTTCCCACTCCCCCGGATGCAATGTCTGACGACTCAGAAAATCCGCTTCCCAATTTTCCACTCCTGGGATGTGGATAGCAGACAGGTGGCAGGAGTGAGACTCCGCCCATAGAATGATTTTGGTCACTTCTTCCATCGCTAGGGAACTCCTTGTTCCCCCCTGATGGTTGATGTACGCAACAGTTGTCATGTTGTCTGATTGAAACCGTATGAACTTGGCCCTCGCTAGCTGAGGCCAAGCCCTGAGAGCATTGAATATCGCTCTCAGTTCCAGAATATTTATCGGTAGAAGAGATTCTTCCCGAGACCAAAGACCCTGAGCTTTCAGGGATCCCCAGACCGCGCCCCAGCCCATCAGACTGGCGTCGGTCGTGACAATGACCCACTCTGGTCTGCGGAATGTCATCCCTTGTGACAGGTTGTCCAGGGACAGCCACCAACGGAGTGAGTCTCTGGTCCTCTGATTTACTTGTATCTTCGGAGACAAGTCTGTATAGTCCCCATTCCCCTGACTGAGCATGCACAGTTGTAATGGTCTTAGATGAATGCGCGCAAAAGGAACTATGTCCATTGCCGCTACCATCAACCCGATCACTTCCATGCACTGAGCTATGGAAGGAAGAGGAACGGAATGAAGTATCCGACAAGAGTCTAGAAGTTTTGTTTTTTCTGGCCTCTGTCAGAAAAATCCTCATTTCTAAGGAGTCTATTATTGTTCCCAAGAAGGGAACCCTTGTTGACGGGGATAGAGAACTCTTTTCCACGTTCACTTTCCATCCGTGAGATCTGAGAAAGGCCAGGACAATGTCCGTGTGAGCCTTTGCTTGAGGAAGGGACGACGCTTGAATCAGAATGTCGTCCAAGTAAGGTACTACAGCAATGCCCCTTGGTCTTAGCACAGCTAGAAGGGACCCTAGTACCTTTGTGAAAATCCTTGGAGCAGTGGCTAATCCGAAAGGAAGCGCCACGAACTGGTAATGTTTGTCCAGGAATGCGAACCTTAGGAACCGATGATGTTCCTTGTGGATAGGAATATGTAGATACGCATCCTTTAAATCCACCGTGGTCATGAATTGACCTTCCTGGATGGAAGGAAGAATAGTTCGAATGGTTTCCATCTTGAACGATGGAACCTTGAGAAACTTGTTTAAGATCTTGAGATCTAAGATTGGTCTGAACGTTCCCTCTTTTTTGGGAACTATGAACAGATTGGAGTAGAACCCCATCCCTTGTTCTCTTAATGGAACAGGATGAATCACTCCCATTTTTAACAGGTCTTCTACACAATGTAAGAATGCCTGTCTTTTTATGTGGTCTGAAGACAACTGAGACCTGTGGAACCTCCCCCTTGGGGGAAGTCCCTTGAATTCCAGAAGATAACCTTGGGAGACTATTTCTAGCGCCCAAGGATCCAGAACATCTCTTGCCCAAGCCTGAGCGAAGAGAGAGAGTCTGCCCCCCACCAGATCCGGTCCCGGATCGGGGGCCAACATTTCATGCTGTCTTGGTAGCAGTGGCAGGTTTCTTGGCCTGCTTTCCCTTGTTCCAGCCTTGCATTGGTCTCCAAGCTGGCTTGGCTTGAGAAGTATTACCCTCTTGCTTAGAGGACGTAGCACCTTGGGCTGGTCCGTTTCTACGAAAGGGACGAAAATTAGGTTTATTTTTTGCCTTGAAAGGCCGATCCTGAGGAAGGGCGTGGCCCTTACCCCCAGTGATATCAGAGATAATCTCTTTCAAGTCAGGGCCAAACAGCGTTTTCCCCTTGAAAGGAATGTTAAGTAGCTTGTTCTTGGAAGACGCATCAGCCGACCAAGATTTCAACCAAAGCGCTCTGCGCGCCACAATAGCAAACCCAGAATTCTTAGCCGCTAACCTAGCCAATTGCAAAGTGGCGTCTAGGGTGAAAGAATTAGCCAATTTGAGAGCATTGATTCTGTCCATAATCTCCTCAAAAGGAGGAGAATCACTATCGACCGCCTTTATCAGATCATCGAACCAGAAACATGCGGCTGTAGCGACAGGGACAATGCATGAAATTGGTTGTAGAAGGTAACCTTGCTGAACAAACATCTTTTTAAGCAAACCTTCTAATTTTTTATCCATAGGATCTTTGAAAGCACAACTATCCTCTATGGGTATAGTGGTGCGTTTATTTAAAGTGGAAACCGCTCCCTCGACCTTGGGGACTGTCTGCCATAAGTCCTTTCTGGGGTCGACCATAGGAAACAATTTTTTAAATATGGGGGGAGGGACGAAAGGAATACCGGGCCTTTCCCATTCCTTATTAACAATGTCCGCCACCCGCTTGGGTATAGGAAAAGCTTCTGGAAGCCCCGGCACCTCTAGGAACTTGTCCATTTTACATAGTTTCTCTGGGATGACCAACTTGTCACAATCATCCAAAGTGGATAATACCTCCTTAAGCAGAATGCGGAGATGTTCCAACTTAAATTTAAATGCAATCACATCAGGTTCAGCCTGTTGAGAAATGTTCCCTGAATCAGTAATTTCTCCCTCAGACAAAACCTCCCTGGCCCCATCAGACTGGGTTAGGGGCCCTTCGGAAATATTATTATCAGCGTCGTCATGCTCTTCAGTATCTAAAACAGAGCAGCCGCGCTTACGCTGATAAGTGTTCATTTTGGCTAAAATGTTTTTGACAGAATTATCCATTACAGCCGTTAATTGTTGCATAGTAAGGAGTATTGGCGCGCTAGATGTACTAGGGGCCTCCTGAGTGGGCAAGACTCGTGTAGACGAAGGAGGGAATGATGCAGTACCATGCTTACTCCCCTCACTTGAGGAATCATCTTGGGCATCATTGTCATTATCACATAAATCACATTTATTTAAATGAATAGGAATTCTGGCTTCCCCACATTCAGAACACAGTCTATCTGGTAGTTCAGACATGTTAAACAGGCATAAACTTGATAACAAAGTACAAAAAACGTTTTAAAATAAAACCGTTACTGTCACTTTAAATTTTAAACTGAACACACTTTATTACTGCAATTGCGAAAAAACATGAAGGAATTGTTCAAAATTCACCAAATTTTCACCACAGTGTCTTAAAGTCTTAAAAAGTATTGCACACCAAATTTGGAAGCTTTAACCCTTAAAATAACGGAACCGGAGCCGTTTTGAACTTTAACCCCTTTACAGTCCCTGGTATCTGCTTTGCTGAGACCCAACCAAGCCCAAAAGGGAATACGATACCAAATGACGCCTTCAGAAAGTCTTTTCTAAGTATCAGAGCTCCTCTCACATGCGACTGCATGCCATGCCTCTCAAAAACAAGTGCGCAACACCGGCGCGAAAATGAGGCTCTGCTTATGCTTTGGGAAAGCCCCTAAAGAATAAGGTGTCTAATACAGTGCCTGCCGATATTATTATATCAAAATACCCAGATAAAATGATTCCTCAAGGCTAAATATGTGTTAATAATGAATCGATTTAGCCCAGAAAAAGTCTACAGTCTTAATAAGCCCTTGTGAAGCCCTTATTTACTTGCTGAATAAACATGGCTTACCGGATCCCATAGGGAAAATGACAGCTTCCAGCATTACATCGTCTTGTTAGAATGTGTCATACCTCAAGCAGCAAGAGACTGCACACTGTTCCCCCAACTGAAGTTAATTGCTCTCAACAGTCCTGTGTGGAACAGCCATGGATTTTAGTGACGGTTGCTAAAATCATTTTCCTCATACAAACAGAAATCTTCATCTCTTTTCTGTTTCTGAGTAAATAGTACATACCAGCACTATTTCAAAATAACAAACTCTTGATTGAATAATAAAAACTACAGTTAAACACTAAAAAACTCTAAGCCATCTCCGTGGAGATGTTGCCTGTACAACGGCAAAGAGAATGACTGGGGTAGGCGGAGCCTAGGAGGGATCATGTGACCAGCTTTGCTGGGCTCTTTGCCATTTCCTGTTGGGGAAGAGAATATCCCACAAGTAAGGATGACGCCGTGGACCGGACACACCTATGTTGGAGAAATTGCCTCTAAACTTTATCCAAAACTAGGTGCCCTGTACAGAAACAAATCTTGCCTCAGCCCTACAGTAAAGGAAAAGATTGTACAGCAAATGCTGATGCCTATCTTGGATTATGGGGACATAGTATATGCACCTGCTCCGCAAACTCACCTTAATAAACTAAATACGTTATATAACTCGCTCTGCCGCTTTGTGCTACAATGTAACTACAGGACCCACCATTGTGACATGCTAAAAGAACTAAACTGGCTGTCGCTAGAATCCAGACGCACCCTCCATCTTTCCTGCCTTGTCTTTAAGAGCCTTTCTGGGAAGCTCCCACCCTACCTGAGCAGAATGCTCTCCCCTGCTATTCCCACCTCCTATAACCTCCGATCCAATAACAGCACATTATTTAGCTTGCCTCAATACAAAAAAAAAGCAGCTCGATCCTCCTTTTCCTACAGAGCGCCACAATTATGGAATGACCTCCCTCACACTTTAAAAACTTCCCCAAGCCTAAAATCCTTTAAGAGATCCCTCTATACATATCTCAAAACAGAATGCTCCTGTCATGGATAAATATTTCATACCTGCTCTATGTTAAATGTTTGCATATAATGTGTATTTTTATTATTGTTTTTGTATTTTATTGTACCCTATTGTATCAATGCAATGTTTTGTGATCCCAGGACATACTTGAAAACGAGAGAAATCTCAATGTATCCTTCCTGGTAAAATATTTCATAAATAAATAAATAAATAAATAAATTTGCATATGTGCTTACCTGCGCCATATCAGAATGAGCAGTTCTGTTGAGATTTCCAACTGGGATCTGCACAAAATGATGTCACTGCATTGCACATAGGGTTAAAAACGTAATGTAATTCGAGCTTGTGCATTTCGTTTGGTAGAAAATTTTGTAGAGAAAAATTACAAGCAAAACCCTCTAAGAAGCAGAAGGCGCCAACCAACACGGGGCAAAGAAAAGATGCCAAGAATACGCACGTTATTGCCTGGTTTGTGCGAATACGTTGAGTTTCTGACACTATCTTGTCATTTTACAGTCATTTTTATTCAATGTGGTTAAAACATCGTAACCGCAGACGTTGTGAACAAACATTTTGATGATTTAATTTATAATAATAATACCAGGAACCTTTTGTGTTGAGATTGACAAAGATAAAGAAAATACAAACAGAAGTCTATGTAACAGGGTCTGGGTGCCAGCAGCTACAGCGCACGTGCAATTATATGGTTGCAAGGCAACAGTTTCTTCTCTGCTTTGTGTCTCTGATCACTAAACTATAGGCACTATGGAGGAGGTGTAGAGGAATGACCTGTGTGTGATAGGGGGAGTGGCGAGGAGAGTGACCTGTGTGTGATAGGGGGTGAGGTGGAGACTGACCTGTGTGTGATAGCGGGAGTGGCGAGGAGAGTGACCTGTGTGTGATAGCGGGAGTGGCGAGGAGAGTGACCTGTGTGTGATAGCGGGAGTGGAGAGGAGAGTGACCTGTGTGTGATAGGGGGGTGAGGTGGAGAGTGACCTGTGTGTA